>NC_049207.1:39096395-39396395 GCF_013347855.1 Anguilla anguilla
CAAAGACATCAGTGAACCACGACAATGAGCTTGCCACTTTCATCATTGGAATTGGTGACATAACTGTAATAAACATTATGGGGAAAACCCAGCAGAGATGCAAGACATCCTTCAGATTTGTGTACAGGCTTTTCTGCGAATGAAACAGGTCAAAATTGCACCAAGTTGCATTTTTGTACATCAGAATGTTGCCGATGCATCGGCTGGAGAAAAGGCTATGGAAGGGAGAAGATGTCTCCTGCAGAAACTTGATAAAATGGCTACCATAGCAGCAAAGGAAGAGAACATTGATGGCATTAATGAATTCAGTGATGTAATACAGTTTGACATTGAATCCCATGTGTTCTACTTCAAGAATCTTCTGGAGGGGGATCCTCCCATGGCCCCACCAAACCCTTCCTACAGCCAGAATGTGCAAGAGCTGAAGACCAAGCTGCTAACAATTGCAGAGTGGAAAACAAAGCATAAATTTTTCCTCATTTTCAGAATTCAAATTACGGGTTTGTGACCTTTGGAAAGCACTTTTACAAGAGAACTTTGTTTTCAGTTTTAGAAACACAGTTGAAATGATGGTGTACACTTCTCTAGAAGAAAAGTATGCAGTGTGGTCATGGGAGCTGAGAAAACATGCTCAGGAGATGCAAAGCAAACTTCATAACCAAATTGGCAGCAACATAATGGGAGAGGTAAATGTTTCAGATCTGACTGAGAATTTTGACAAAGTCTACAATCAACTGCAAAATGAGATGGATAAGTATTTTAAAGAAGACAGAAATAAAGAAATTCTAATAAAGTGGAGGGTGAGCACTGACAAACGTTTCTGGAGCCTAAGAACTGAGCTCATTGATGGGACAGTAAAGAAATGCAAAGAACTAATTACCTCCAAGAATAATAGATCAGAACTAGACCAGAGGAAAACGGAATACACTGCGGAGTTGACCAAGCAGAGCAAAGACCTGGCATCCAATCTAAAAGCACAGCGCATTGATGACAAACAAGTAACAAAAGAATTTGACAAACTCTGGGGAAACTGGACAGCTAAAGTGGCCAAAGCACACCCCCCCAATGAGTGTGTGAATGTGAAGGCTGTAGTGGAGGCAATCCTCCAAAAAGACTTTGAAAAACAGCCAAATGTAATTCAGAAAATACAAGGTGGAACAGGAAATTTTGAGTTTGACAAGGAAAACATGTTTCTCAAAGTTTCTTTCAGTGGATGAAATCACTGAGACGGGATTTCTCTCAACAAGTTGAACAACTTCAACAAGAAGTGACTCATTCTGTCGAAACATATGTCACTGCAAAAGAAACCAGCAAGGAGGATTTTGATCTTAGCTTCATTCATGAGATACAAAAAAAATCGACACGATCATTGCTGAATTTGAGAGCTCCACAGGCAAGCTTAAGTTCACAAATGAATTCAAGGCAGATATATCTATTAATCTTTGCCTGAAATATGTTTCAAGGTTTCAGCGGATGCAGGAAACCTTTAACACCTCAAACCATCCACTGACATTTCTGGAAAGCCAAAGAGACAACTATCTCCAAGCATTCAGAAACTATTGCAAAGGAGCAAATTCTGTAACAATATTTGTTGATTTTCTCTGTAAACACATCAAGCCAGAATTTCTGACTGCAGTGAATGAGAAAACCAGTCAGCACATTGCAGATGAAATGAAATCCAACAACCCAGCTTTTAACAGCAATAGGTCAAACCTTGAGAATCACATACTGAAACATCTGGCAACTGTGGAGGACTTCAGCTCATTTGTTGAATACATTGACTTCCCAAAGAGATACTTTAAAAGATTTATCCAAGAAAAGATAAATAACTTTTGCAGAAATACTGGAAAACTGCGTGAGATGCATGAAAAAAATCTTGAAACCCTCAAAAATCAGATTTTATCAGCAAGCACAGGAGCAACTAGAGAAGTGGAAGATAAGAAAGGAAATGCATCCATGTGGCTTGACTGCTTCTGTGACACATTGGGGGAGCACATGGTAATAAAAAGAAATGAATTACGTACCATTGAAAATGAAGACATTAAAGAATGGCAGTTTTTAGATGGCCAAGACGTGATGGCCAAGTCTCTCGACGAAATGCTGAAGGATGAAAAGGCAATGGACAAAGCAACTTTGAGAGAGAAACCAACTGAATATCTCTTCGACCAGCTGCAAGGGTGTTGGGCGAAGTGTCCTTTCTGTAAAGCCGTCTGCACAAACACCATCCCCGACCATGATGGAGACCACTGTGTGCAGTTTCATCATTCTGAGGCTCTTTCTGGCAGATACTGGTTTGAAACAGATCAATTTTCAATCGATTTCTGCACCACAGAAGTCAGCAGTGATAATCGATTCAGACCTAAAGAGAATGGTGAGTGGATCCCCTACAAGACCTACAGAAATGCTGGAGACCCGTACAATAAATGGAACATTACTCCAGATGGCAGTGTGCAGCGCTACTGGAAATGGTTCATCTGTACGTTTCAGATACCATGGGAGAAGAAATATAAACGTAGATTTGTTGGTAAAGGTGAAATCCCAGCAGAATGGAAAAAAATCACAAAAGAATCTGCTTTGGAAGAATTATAATGTGTTTCATTGAACTAGGAGAATACATGCAGCCAGTGTGCATTTAGTTCACCATTACAAATAGTTTTACATCACCACTGTTAACTTGTCCCCTGATAATTCACAGATTCTGATAACTTGCGCTTGTAATGTTTTCTCCCAGTTTACTGTTTATGTTTCAACATTGAAAGGTGGAAGTGATGCAATTAAAATGTAATGTACTTTACTTATAGAAAGGTAAATTACCTGTAAGAATTATCTGTAGTTGAGAAATGTTAGCAAAATAATTTAAACTGATATAATTGTAGTTTGTTTTCCAAAACAAAATGATTCACTTGGTTAGCGGCAAGTGCTGCCATTTTTATTAGCATTATTCCCTGCTGAAGAAAATCAGACTAGTTGAATGATGTGGAATTTCTGTGCTACTGTATATATGCAATGTTGTAAGAAGATTCTGGTGCTTGCTTTCCATTTATCATTATTTCTTGCTGCTGAACATGAATTAGCTATGACCTTTTTTTTTTAATAACCTGATTTGCATGTGTGAAAAAGAAGTTAATTCAGAAGCAAGAAGTAATATTTCGTAACATGTTCAATATTAAGTACAGACATATCCAAATGTTTATTTAGCAATTAAAAGAAAAATCCCTATTGAAGGTCATGAGTCTTGAGTATGTTGATGTTTATGGAATCACTATTTCAGCACAACTTTTTGATGAATTATATCTTCTTTTGTTAAAGTTAGTCATGCACGTGTACGAGGATGAGCTTTGTTTTTTGTTTTTTTTACATTTAATGCGCACAGTTCATTTAAAAAAAAAAAATATATATATATATATCAAACAAATGTTATTATTGGTTCATGTAGTTAATTTAATGGCACATTGGTGATAACCTGTTTTGGATAATGCCAAAACCATAGATAAGTAAAACATACATAAAGTAACCCAGATATCAAAGACAAGAAGGATGAGTAATGCTTGCTTAGATGTTCAAGATTGACAGTTTTGTTTTGTTTATTTGTTTATTTGTTAGGATCCCCATTTGCTGTGCCCTAAAGCACAGCTAGTCTTCCTGGTGTCCACAAAAGTTGATAGTGAGAAGTAGTACAGTAAACATCTGCTTCATCAAGAATGAAAACATTTTTCATCAGTTTTACTTTTTATTATTTTTATGTGACTTGTATAATTCGTGAGAGGTTCATGTAATTGGTTTAGACAGAAACCTTTATAACCAATTTCTGTTATATTCAGTTTTCATGTTTATTTGAATTTCAGTTGTATGTGATGTCAGGTTATTGTGTATATTATATCCCATCTGTTTTTGATGTTGATTGATAATATGCCCAGCAATCAATTGCTCGTTGGGGATAAATAAAGTTTATTGAATTGATTTGAATTGAATAGTGGTCATAAAAAATGTATTGTGTTCTGAATGACAATAAATTTACATGATATTCTCTGGATCTCGTGCCATTATGAATTCTGAATTACACTAACTAGATTACAAAATAAAAAAACAGGATTTCTTCTCTTGTACAGTATCTACAGTGCTGTGAAAAAATATCCTAATGTCCTCTATTATTGCATATTTGTAAAACTGAAAGGTTTCAGAATTGTTAAACAAAGTGTAACATTAGACCAAGGAAATAAAAAAAAAAGATTATTTCATTTATTTAATGAAAAAGTTCAAACACCCATATTACCATGTGAAAAGCAATTGCACCCTTAATTACTGAATCGACCAATTAGCCAGATTTATTTATTAGATTCAGCTGATTGAACACAACCAGGCTTGATTGGTGCCAGCCCCGTTGAATCTAAAGCATATTGAACCTTACCAACAGAGCAAAGTTGTCACCACACTAAGCATACTAAAAAAAAAAAAAAAATTCCAGAAAACATTAGGAAAAGAAGTTGTTGAACTTACAAAGCCATTTCTGTGTATCTGGGACTTGACTGCACTACAGTGTAAGCCATTATTTCCACATGGAGAATACTTGGAACAGTGGTGAATCTTCCCAGGAGTGGCTGCCCTGCCAAAATTTATTCAAGGGTGCAGCATCAACTCATTTAGGAATTCACAAAAGATCCCAGAAGAACATCCAATGATCTGTAGGCCTATTCAGCCTCAGTTAAGGTCAGTGTTCATGACACCCCGATAAGAAAGAGACGGAGCAAAATGGGATTCATGGAGAGTAGCTAGTTGGAAACCACTGCTAACCAAGAGAGACATCAATGCTCATCTCACATTTGCAAGAACGCACCTGGATGATCCCAAAGCCTTTGGGATAATGTTCCAAGGACGAGTCAAAAGTGGAACTTTTGGGATGACACAGCTCCCATTATGTTCCGTGTAAAGAAAATACAGACATTCATCGCAAGAGCATCGTACCAACAGTCAAACGTGCTGGTAATTGATAAAGAATATGCCCAATGGGCATCAAGCCAGCTAAATATTAGAGGACTGGATGGGTGCTCAACATACAGGACAGTCAAACTAGAGTAACAAACTACTTACCCTCACAGGGACTGGCCCAAAATAGAAACACTGGCGAGCACGTTTCTACAGGCAAAATACGCTGTTTTAATGAATAGGGTGGGACTGATGTTTTGCCGTCTATGACATCTTCTGCAGAATTAAAAAAACTGACGTTAAATTTCATATCAGGTTCAGTGGAACAGACATGCTTGTACAGAAAAAAAGAGAGTCCCATATATATATTACCATACTTTGTCATGGGACTCTCTCTTTATGTTTATAAACCAGACGTGATGACTAGGTTAGGTTGTCAGCTAATACTTTGTTTTACATTACATTACAATCACTTGACAGATGCTCTTATCCAGAGGAATGTATAGTAGTGGAAAGCATCAGTGTTGGGGAGTGGGTGGTCTTTCAAATTTTCATGTGAATGAATGTTGAACATTCATGGCATAATGAGAAATCTGTCCATTTTTTTGGTTATTATATTTTAAATTAAATAGGTGCAATCAATATAGTGGCTGCCTGACGAGTGGAAAAAGAGGCCCACTTCTTTTAGAAAAGAATAATAATCATAGCCGTCTATTTGTCAACAAATATTACATAACAACAAATGCTTGGGCTGTGTGTGAACATTTAATCAGATGAAATATGTGCATCAAATAATGGATCGATGTGTCGTGAAATGTCAGTTCACGGACCCAGCGGTGGTTGGTATGCCGAAAATTAGCGGGGCAGAAACATTTCCTTTAAAGTGATCATTGGTCTAAACCTGTTTTCATTCATTTTCCTTGATTGACAAGCCTGCCAATGATCTGAGTAGTCAATCGGCAAGTAACACACGGCTTTGTCACATTATCTTAGGGAGATTAAATAATAAATTCAGTTTAGGAAAATCCATTTTAATCACTATGACTACGACGTGCATGGAGTGCACAGAGCAAGTTCTGTCAGGAACTCTTGCTGCAGCCAACTGTGGTCGACCAAAGCAACAACAATCAATTTAACAATCAACCAGTCACATACAACACATTTTATCATACTCATCCAGTCACGTGAACACGTCACCAATGGAGCACCTTTTTAAACGACCAATCAAACCTTCTAGGGCTGCTACTTCCCTGCGCTGCTTTTGCATGCTTCGCGGCACCACCCCAGGACCACCTGTTGTTTGGATACTGGGGGGGGGGGGGGTATTCCTCCAGTTTAGTAGGGAAGCTGTGTTCCTCCCGTTTAGTAGGGCAGCGGTATTCCTCCCGTTTAGTAGGGGAGCTGTATTGTGCTCCCTGTTAGAGGGTAGTGCATATGAAGCAAATCCACTAAGTGCCAAACCAAAGTTGCATACTTAATCTAAATGCGTGTCCTGACTGAAGTACTGTTTTTTTTTTTGATAAGTGTACTTAATTTGCCACTCAGTTAACTATCACATCAATATAACCAGCAATAACAAGATTGTTTAAAATCTGTGCATTACAAAAAAGCTGATGGTATTGAGTATTTTGTGAATTTATCGCTGCATTGATAATCAAGGAAAATTACTGAACACAGGTAAATACCTATAATCTGTTAGGGGCAAGTTTTCTGCCCATTTTCCAAAATTTTCAGCTCACCAACTGCCACTGCACAGACCGTTTGCTGCCTGTACACATCTCTGAGTATCGACCAAGCTGCTAACAATTGCAGAGTGGAAAACAGAGCATAAAGTTTCCTCATTTTCAGAATTCAGATCACGGGTTGGTGACCTTTGGAATGCACTTTTACAAGAGAACTTTGTTTTCAGTTTTAGAAACACAGTTGAAATTATGGTGTACACTTCTCTGGAAGAAAAGTATGCAGCGTGGACATGGGAGCTGAGAAAATATGCCCTAGAGATGCAGAGCAAACTGTGCAACCAAATTGGCAGCAATTTGATTCAGGATGTGAATTCACCAGACCTAATGAAGGATTTTAACAATCAAGTCTACAATCAACTGCAACAGGAGATAGAGAAGTATTTCACAGAAGACAAATATAGAGAAACTCTAATAACATGGAGGGTGAACATTGACAAATGTTTCAGCAACCTAAGAACTGAGCTCATTGATAGGACAGTAAAGAAATGCAAAGAACTGGTTACCTTCAAGAAAAACATATCAGCACTAGACCAGAAAAAAACCAAGCCAAGCAGAGCAAAACCATAGCATCCAATCTAAAAATATGCCTTGATGACATGCAGGTGACTAAAGAATTTGACAAACTCTGGGTGAACTGGACAGCTGAAGTGGCCAAAGCATACATCCCCGATGAGTGTGTGAATGTAAAAGCTGTAGTGAAGACAATCCTCCTTAAACACTTTGAAAAACAGCCAAATGTCATGCATAAAATAAAAGGTGAAACAGGAAAGTCTGAGTTTGAAAAGAAAATGCATCATTATAAAATTAAGTGGACAACATCATGCTGGCAAGTTCTACAAGACGTGAATTATGCTGTCACAAAATATGTTGATGCAAAAGAAAACAGCAAGGAAGATTTTAATGAAAGCTTCATCTATGAGATATTAAAAACTATTGAGATGACCATTGCTGACCATTGCTCCACAGGCAAGCTTAAGTTCATAAATGAATTCAAGGCAGACCTGTTCATTCATATTTGCCTGAAATATGTTTCAAGGTTTCAGAGGATGCAGGAAACCTTTAAGACATCAAACCATCCACTGACATATCTACAAAGCCAAAGAGACAACTATCTCCAAGCATTCAGAAACTATTGCAAAGGAGCAAATTCTGTAACAATATTTGTTGATTCTCTCTGTAAACACATCAAGCCAGGAGTTCTGACCGCAGTGAATGATAAAACCAGTCAGCACATTGCAGGTGAAATGAAATCCAACAATCCAGCTTTCAAGAGCAATAGGTCAAACCTTGAGAATCACATAATGAAACATCTGGCAACTGAGGAGGACTTCAGCTCATTTGCTGAATACATTGACTTCCCAAAGAGATATTTTGAAAGATTTATCCAAGAAAAGACCGATAACTTTTGCAGTGATACTGGAAAACTGCGTATGATGCACGAGGAAAATCTTGGAACCCTCAACTATCTGATTTTATCAACAAGCACAGAAGCAACCAGAGAAGTGGAAGATAAGAAAGGAAATGCATCCATGTGGCTTGACTGCTTCTGTAAAACATTGGGGGAGCACATGGTAATAAACAGAAATGATTTGCATACCATTGAAAATGAAGACATTGAAGACTGGACGTTTTTCAAAGATGTGATGGCCAAGTCTCTCGATGAAATTCTGAAGGATAAAAAAGCAATTGACATGGAAACTTTGGAAAAGAAACCAACTGAACACCTCTTCAACCAGCTGCAGGGGTGCTGGGCACAGTGTCCTTTCTGCAAAGCCATCTGCACAAACACCATCCCCAACCATGATGGAGAACACAGTGTAATGTTCCATCGTTGTGTTGCACTTGCTGGCTGGCACTACAAGGGCACAGATCATTTTTCAGTCAATTTCTGCACCACAGCAGTCAGCAGTGATCAAAAATTCATTCCTCGTTGGAATGAGAATGAGAGTATCCCCTACAAGACCTACAGAAAAGCTGGAGACCCTTACAATAAATGGAACATTACTCCAGATGGCAGTGTGCAGCGCTACTGGAAATGGTTCATCTGTCAATTTCAGGAACAATTAGAGAATAAATATAAATTTAAATTTGTGGGTGCTGGTGCAATCCCAAATAAATGGAAAACATTCACAAAAGAATCTGCTTTGGAAGAGTTAGAATAATTGAGGATGAGCACACATGCACCCAGTTTGCATAACGTCATTTAGTCTGCCATTGAAATTGAACTACATGTTATGCAGTGGAGTTACTTAAGTTAATGTTTTTACATACTGCAGAACAATCTGCTAATCTAACTGTTTTACTGGCAGTGAAAGGAGTATGAAAAGTCCTGCTAAAATGAGGTCCTGAACTTTTTGACTGTTTTTTTGTGCATACAATTAGATAAATCTGAGAGAAAAAAAAAAACAAAAACTTTATTTTGGACATAATATAACACTTCTTTCTTCACATTTTAGTGTGAATTTTTACAAAATCACTAATACCACAGAAAGAACAGTAATCAGACAGCTAGCATAGCAGCAGATACAAAAAACAAGGAAAGCAACAGTTTGCAGGACAAAAAAGGTCAGCCAGGGAGAGACTTTCTGAAGGAGGGACTAAAAACAAAAATTGAGGACATTCATCTACAAAAAAGAGAGCAGAGATTGAATAGGGTGGAGAAGCTTCTGTGGTTGGGACGAGTGCAAACCAATCACCCGGATGGCAGGAAGTGCAAGTCGCCTGTTGTCCTGTTGGCTGCAGTGTAGGACTTTGAACCTGACCCTGGCAGAAACCACAGACAACCACAGAAAGCAGACAACAGAACCACAGAAAACAGACATTTGACTATTTTGATATATCAGAATGACTCAGAAATGTTGCAAAAATAATGTGATCACATCAATAATCTTCAATGTTCATTGTGCATGTGTATGTTAATTATTTTTAAAAATCTATATTTGAGGAATATAAAACATTTTATCAAAATGTGGCAGCCCTACCATAGGTCATTCTTTTTTTTTTTTACATTTAATTAACAAAGTGTAATTCTCTTTTCAATATATATCAAAGTGTGATTTTCTTAGGTTTGTTGAGTTTTCTATATTAATGAATGCAATTGTATATTAATTAGAACCTGTTCTACATTATGACATAACCATATATAACCAGCAAACATGCAAAGGAACCTCCCTATCAAAGACATTAGGGATGAAAAAATGCTTGCAAAGATGAACAAGATTCATAGATGATTGGGAGTAGAAATAACGAAAATGTCTTATGATTTACTTTTTATTATTTTTAAGTATTCAGTAGTTTGACTTGTATTATCCATAAGGGTTTTATGTAATTTTAGATACCTTTATTGAACTGTCAAAGTGTTCATAGAAAATGTATGTCTTATGAATTACAATTAAATTAAATGATATTCCAACTTCCTGTGTCTCATGCCATTATGAAATATGCAATACGCTATATGGGTAACAATAAAAAGGCAGGGCTTCCTCCTTCACAGTGAAAGCAGAATCATCAGTCTCAATATATACAGTATGTAGTTAATTCTAAGACTGTCAATATAGACTTAGTTTTAAGATCAAATAGTTAGATCAAATGGTTAGTAACCAATAGACAAAACATGAGCACATGTGCTCATAATTGTTTCATCACATACGCACCTTCATTGTGATTAATATTATTGCTAATTTGGGAAGTTGTAGGGGGTATTTTTGAGATGATATTACAATGGATATTCAATTTTATAGTATTTAACACTAGTTCCAATAATTGATTTCTTGTATGTTTGTAGGTTCTGTTACAGTGTTGCTCTTACCTCAGTCATGTATAAGTATTTGCTTTTTTTCAGAAACAACACCAGAAACTTTAGATCAAAGCAAAATTAATTGACAGGGTAGTTGGAACGATAGTCTGTCTTCATCCCCATTACACTTATTGCATATATTAGTTGTACCCCATGCATGCATTGCTTCTCTTCAAGGTTCTATGTGTAGAACTTTGGTTTAAGGGTCTTGTAATCTCCAATTCCCAACTGGAATTGAGAAATAGGATAATTTCTAATCGATTGGCCAGACAGCTGTTCATCAAATGTGCTATTGGCCCGGGCCTTCTGCTATCCAGGGGAGAGCCCACTGAAGCCACACTTATTGAGAGTAAAACTGTCAAAATAAAGGTTTGTACTCATGTTATTTAGAGCAATAAATGAGCACTGAAGGACGGATTCAAACTTTTCTAGAGAAGCAAAAGCCAAATTTAATTTCAATTTCAGTGTGATTTGCTTCAACCAGGGGCAGACATGGTTGGACAGAAGACAAAAACAATCTGGGCTCACCTTCCAAAACATCTTGGCAAATTACTGTTAATAAATATGCCACTGTTTTTGTATAACTGCGATACATGTATGTGCTTTCATTGCATTGTTGTGTGGAGTTTATTAGGGTTTAGCCTGCATGCAGGTTACAATATACTGGTTGCATGAAACTCAGTACAGTACATTGAAACAATTTTCTACCAATCATTCTAAAGACTTAAGGCTTGTAACAGATTTTGTCCAGTAGATGGAGTGTGTGAGGGAGTCCGGCGGCAGTTAGAGCAGCAAAAGAGTGGCAGGAGACAAAAACTTCTGTTCAAACCCAGAACCGGTGCAAAATATGTACAGGTGACAACATAACAAAATATCTATACAACAAATACCATAAACAAAACAAAAAGGAGTAAACAAAACACAGTAGGCTATGCCTAGTAGGCCCTACTTGTTGGAATAAGCTGCGTGTCTAGCATGACCACTCAGCACACACAGAAAAAAAAATCACCACCCAGGAGGACTTTTCCTCTGGCTTATATAGCCCAAGCCCCTCCCTCAGGAATCCTATTACAAAAAAAAAAAAGAAGTTTCTTCACTTTATCATTATGTCTTATTTTACATTTACATTTCAAGAACAAACAATAAATAATTACTATGCATAAACAAATGAACGTGAATAATGAATTGCCCATTACGGAAAACAAAAGCGAATGCATACATCCTCTCCCCTTGGGATTTCACACATGACGTGTCCCAAACATCCCCATGGTATGGCCCGAGCTTCCTTGGAAGGCTTCCAGAAAAACCGGCTGTATGTTTGGTTAGTGTTTGCTAACTTTTAATATAATGCAAAACAATGTTTAACATGAGTGTTACATTTTATCTTTGATAATTTATCTTTTTCCTCCACAAATTTACGACAAACAATGGTACCGCTACCAATTTCATTTAACAGAAATTGCGGTCGTTTAAAAAAAAAAAAAATTTAATTCGCGGTAAAACGAGCATTGTTCCTTTTCCGTTTTTGCCATATTTTCTCATTCTCATTCATTTACAATTCACCTCCAGAACACACACAAACAATGGTAAGCACATTTTCCCCTCCTTCCTTCACATTACTTTATATGGTTGTTAAGTTGCCCGCAATTAAAAGAACACAAACAGGGGTTTAAATGCATTCGACCATGTGCGCATGTTTAAAACTGTAAATGTCCACAGGTCATGGTTTCACTCCACGACAGAGTGATTTTGCCGTTTTATTCTACTGTCACTCTGAAAAATAAAACACATCTTTAGTCTTACCCCATCATTTGAGAAGTACTGATAATGGGTAGGGGTCTCTACAGAGCACTTCTGGCCTACTGTTATAGGGCTCCCAGAGTTAAAATTCAAGCTATTAGTTATGTTTCTTCTATTTATCATGGGATTATGTTTATATTGTTGGGACATTTATTTATTATTGCTGGTGAGACAGGGTTGCGCAGCTCTGAGTGGATGCATTGTCTACCCGGCGTACGTTGTGTACCCAGTTTGCTTAGTAGTATACTTGCACCTCAGCCCTGGCCCCAGCTACCTTCCCTTGGGCCCTGGTGTGAGAGGTTAGGGAGTTGTTTTTAACTTGTGAGAAACTCAGTGGTCTAAAACTTGAGGGTACAGATATCATAGGTCCAGGGACTCCCGCATCTCAGAGACTCAGAAGTCCTGTGGCATGATACCTTCCACCAATCTCAGAGGTCTAGACTTGGGTTCCACATGTGGCAGATTCCAGACGGTCTCCAAACCCTTTGCAGACTGTAGCTGCACTCTCATCGGGCTGGAGACTTTTATCTGCCGTGTAACCGTGGGTCCTGTTAACATTACATCGGGCTTGGTATTCAGAGGTCCAGTGACCACTGGCACAGGCCTCGATCTCCGGGACTTATAGGCATGGCTCCCCCAGGACAAATTCCAGATGGTCTAAAGACTTGTTACAGCCTGTGTCTGCACTCTCAGGGGACTCGCACCAGATCCAGTATCAGTGGTCATTAAACTTAGTCTCTGGTGCCAGAGCCTGAAGTCCTAGGCTATGCATCCAACCCCATAAATGACTTAAATTCTACTACTAGGAACTCAGAGGTCTGAAACATGTCATTTAGTACACAGAGGTTTCTTATAAATGACTTAGATCTAGTATTAGAACTCGGAGGTCTCTTCTAAATTGCACCCAGCCCTGGGTGAACAGTGGGGCTCTGACTCCGAGATGCAAGCATACCTTCCACAGTGACCAGAACACTGCACCTCAGTCTGTATGCACTGGCTCTAGTGGGTCTGCATTTAATCAGGAGCCACAATATCTTGTCGTTCTGCGAACTGTTTTCAAGGAAGTCCACTTGATTTGATATTGAAAATAATCTACTTGCCAAATGGACAATAGAAACTTGCAAAACAAATCTAATATTATCATAATAAAATATTCAGTAAAAACGATGGCTAAACCTTTAATTGTCACAGTGTCTGCAGCGATGTGTGTGTGTGTGTGTGTGTGCTAGGGGGGGGGGGGGGGGGGGGGGGGGGGTGGTGTTTGGTTGATGGGGAGAGGGTGGCCTTTCATGTGAACAATGTTTGACATCACCTGCATTTTTTGGTCCAGTCTCCCCAAGGACGAGATGTCTCAAATGCCAGGCACTAATGAAATAGCAGATCGTGTCATGAATTCTGTGTCTGCAAACTGAAATGACGAGTGCAGGGAGTTCAAAATGACATAAAAAGAAATATGTCCATTTTTTCTTCTTCGCAAAATACATTCTCTGGCCACCGGGAGTTTTGGTTATAATATTTTATATAAAATTGCAACAATCAAAATGGTGGATAAGTGTAGGCTGCCTGACGTGGAAAAAGAGGACCACTTCTTTTAGAAAATAATATTTTTTTATTATCGAATTAAATATTACGTAGCATGGATCAATGTATCTTGAAATGTCAGTTCACAGACCCAGCGGTGGTTGGTATGCTGAAAATTAGTGGGGCATAAAACTGTCCTTTAAAGTGATAATTGGTCTAAACCTGTGTTCATTCATTTTCCTTGATTAACAAGCTTGTCAATGATTGGCTGATTTGATCCTATAGAAGCATCTATTCAACGAAACCTGCCTACACTATTTGCATAGTATTGCCCATTAAATGCTTGGGGGTCCAGCATATCATCATGTGTCCTCACCAGATTCAGTGAGAACAGAGCATGAGACCAAAACCAGCATACACAGTGTGTCCCTAGAGCTGGGGTTGGGAATGACTGGCTCAGTAGGACTGCTGCTTTCACATCCAGCTGTCATTTAAACACACTGACCAGCAGAGGGAACTTTTGTTTAAACATCATGCTCCAGCAGGAATGAGGCTGCTGACATCACTGCAACGCCTCAAAATTTAACTTTTTTTTGTCTCCCCATTCATTATAAAGTGGCTTTTGTTCTGAGCTCTGTGTGCTCTCAGCTTTCCTTTCAGCCTAGTCCCATTGAGGTTATACAGATTAACAAGTTTAAATAGTGAACAAGTAAACAAGATGAACAAGTTATTATAGTTTGATTGTTCTGACTGTTTAGCAACTATTTAGACCTCTTTCATATAGCTGGCTTGAAGCGCATCTGGCATCTTTTTTCGTTATTTGTTAGGACACTTCTCCTCTCTGTATCACCTTTTCAACTTCCCCACATCATCGCCCACTTTCTTTCAGATAAAAGAAAATTCTTGCTGAGACAATGCTTCTCACTCGCACATTTCGACCACAGTAAATGTTTCATGTACACACACAATGTCTTCAGATGTCATTCATGAGATTATCAGCAAAATGCAGCTAAAATGTCAGTTCATGCAAATAACTGGGTTAATCAAATAATTAAAAGCAGAAGTTGGCATGAAGCAACAAATATTGTGAGATGGAACCCACAGACAAACCCTACACTGAACATAGATGTATTTACAAAGGCTGTTTCCTGGATTACCAGAATTTATTTTGCTGAAAACTTTACAGTGAAGCAGGTTTACTGGTTTGTTTGAGGCCTGCTGTGTGTTTTGGCACGCTAAGCAAAGCTTTTTTTGGCTCAATAAGCAGTTTTTTTTAACCTTTATTTACCCAGGGTAGGTTTGCTGAGCACTGATGCTCTTTTGCAGCAATGCCCTGCTTCAGTTATTGAAGTAATGAAGACCCACAACATGGGAAATGATGTCCAATAGGTATGTCTGTTACAAAACATTTCAATTAAAGTCATGCAACATAAATTCTTCATCAAATTGGTAATAAATAATTAGATCTGTAAATCACAGCCCTGCTGATTTAAGTACTTGTGACAAACAGCACAAACAGGGCTCTTTAGCGAGGTATCAGTATGAGGATGAATAACACGGTTGTGAGCCAATGTTTCCTTTGGGAAGAAATGGGAGTTTCATATCACAGGTGCACCAGGTTTTCTCTGTCCCTGTATTGATTTTGAGGTCACATTCCTCCGCATCTGTGTGAGCCTGATGATTATCAGGGGACACAGTGATTGTGTGTCCCAATGAAGATCACCAAACAAGAGGGGAGAAAGGTGTGTGTGTGTGTATGTTTGTTTGTGTGTGTGAGAGAGTGTGTGTAGTATAAAGAACCCTCCAGAATTATTGGCACCCATAATTAACATGAGCAAAAATGTTTATGTTCTTTGATGACTTTCCATTTAATTCAATTGGACTGATTTGAAATGAAAATTATTCCAACTGATTTGTGCAGTTAGTGGAGTGGGTAAGTGTGTGTGGTTTGGCTTGTGAGTCTGGAAGTCCAGGACACATTTACTGTGAGGACTTCGCAGTAGTTCATATTTTTATCCTTATTGATTTGGTACAGTTGTTGAGTCGGACTGTAAATGGTTTCTGACTTAATGTGCGCTCAGTTTTGAAATTAAATTATTCCCCAAATTTTAACAGAAAAGCAAATCCTTTGTTTGCCCTCCTAGATATCTACTGTTTAAATGATGCATTAATATCCAATCTGAATAATAGCATATACAATAAAATGCTCAGTGTTAGCCTAAATCAACTCAAATTTGAGACGGTTTTCTCTGAATAAATTGGATGCATGTATTGGACGCATGCAGTTGCTATTTGAAATAGAACAAATTTTAACAAAACTGTGCTGGTACTTTCAGTAGTTAAGCAGTCAAAACATTTTCACAGAAATAATGTAATTTGTACACAAATTATTTGTGCAAGAGGTATCTTAATTTTCATTTATTATAATTTTTATTCCAGACAGGAATTATTATGCTTATCCTAAGCAGACTGTTAGCTCTTGGTTTGGTAGATCCTGTACATCAGAACAATAATGTGATTAATTAACTTGATTAAACTTCCTTTTCAAATGACACCTCTGAGGCAGCTACCCAAGGTAACCACCCAAGTCACATAAGAGCCATAGACCAGCCATAAGAGCATGTTCCCATGCTTTTTCCCAGGTAATGATAAAGTATGTTAAGCAATCTGTGATCATGACTGCAGACCGTGTGGGATATTTAAAGTGCAAGAACTAATAAAGATGACCCTGTGGCTCATCAGCATGTGTTCTCATGACTCTCATCAGTCCATTAATTCAACCACACATGACATGCACTTGCACATTCCCTCAAGCCTCAAACACACACACGCACATGCGCTCACATCATTATATACACACTCATCAGGCTATGCACAGATAACTGGGCTTAAATAAGGTTACTTGGCTGGACACTGATAATGAAAGATGTTTTCCTACATGTGCATTATTCGATGTTATTTATCACACACCATGTGCTGCAAGTTACTGTTAGCAATTCCAAATTGTTATAATAAAAAAGCAACTAGAATTATCGAATAGCGCCTACACTAAATCAACAAGGGTACAAAAGTATCAGAAGAAATCCAAGTTTAAAGTCACATTCTTCAGCCTCAATAGCCTCTTGATACACACTGGGAAAAATAAAAGCCAATTTATGTGACTGTGAACCCACTACAATGGAAAATATTCAATAGAAGAAATAAAAGGCAGATTTACAATTTCAGCATGTGCACAATTTTGTGAAATATTATGTGAGTGTGTGTATGATTTCACAATATATGCCTATAAGCTAATGTGTGTAGAATGTGTCTGTGTGTTTCCAGATCATGAACTACCTGATACAATTTTTGCACTTCAGATCATAAAAATACAACTCACTTGTGTATTTAAATGTGAATTGAAGAAACAAAAGAGACATTTTTTCCTGAAAGAAAACTATTTTTGCCAAACATAGAATTCCACAAATATGAGAAAATTTATACATATACACTTTTGACTGTTTTTTAAAATCACACAACAGTATGGATGATGGATGGAGGGATTGATGGGTTTGTAGTAAGTGTCTATGATCTATCACACTGCACATGTGAACTGATGAGTGTCTATGTGAATGTCTGCGTGTAAGTTATATATTTTGCATTTGTAGCAGGTTCTGCTGGTTTTGCAGTGTTTCTCGGAAGGGAAGGTGTGCCTTCTCTTCCACTTACTTCCCCTTGCTGTGGCCTCAGGCAAGACTTCAGATGGATCAGGGCCAAATTCTTCCACTTCAGTAGCCTTCACAAAGAATGCAGATGGCAGAATGTGTTTCCATGAAAAATCGTACAGATAGTCATGAGTACCCAGGTCTTGTACTCTGCTGCATTCTTAATTATTTTTGTACCCAAAAGGTGTACTGATTTTACAATAATATGAAATTGACCATCATCGATTTTAAATGGTCTTATCCATACGGTTGAAGATGGTATCAGTTTTCATGAAGGTTATGGGTTTTTTAACGATGTTAAAGTGAATGGATCAATTTTGAAATGAAAACAACAAAAAGTTTGAATACATTTTGTTCAAGTTCAAGTTCTAGTTTATTTATATAGCACATTTCATATACAAGTAAGTCCAATATGCTTTACACAGATAAAATGCACATTTGCGTATATACATGTATAAAATAAAGTGAAACAATATGGATAAAATATACATATAAATGCAAACCTACACTTGACTATACACATTAATAAAATAAAGAGAAAAAATCAAGTTAAAAATGTATAAAATATATGAAAAAGCATTAGTCAAATGCTAATTCTTTTCTTTTTTGGGAAGACCAGAGAAGAGGCCATTGCAGTTGTCCAATCTGCTGGTAATAAAAGCATGCACCGGTTTCTCTAAGTCCGGTTTTGATACACAACCTCTTATTTTTATGTTTTTAAGGTGATAAAAATCTGATCTTGTGACACTGTTGATATGGCTGTTAAAACTAAGGTCAGCATCCACGATTCCAAGATTCTTAGCTTGATCCTTACACTTAAGAGACATGGTATCAAGTTGAACCTTAAGTTTTTTTCTCTTAGCTATACAACCAAATGTAATTACCTCAGTTGCATCTTTGTTTAGGAGCAATACATTTTGGGACATCTAATCATTTATGTCCTCAATGCACTGAACAAATGAGTCCACTGGACTAAGGTCATCCGGTGAGAGAGATATATAGAGCTGGGTGTCATCCGCGTAGTTATGGTACTGTAAATGTTTTTTTTTGTATCACATGCCTGAGTGGAAGCATGTAGACATTAAATAAAAGAGGGCAGAGGATTGATCCCTGCAGAAGTCCACATGAAATTGTAACCCGTTAGAAAAATAGCAATGCTTTAAAAGAGTCCTGTAGCTTTAAGAAAGGGAGGCTCCCTACCTATTGTTAGGATGACTTGTTTTGCATCCCTAATTAGTTTTATTGGCTGTAACAGGCAGTAATGTCTTAAGATCATTCTGGAAAATAGTTAGCCCCGCCCACTCCCAGGGACTTGGTTGAGACTGTTTGTCGCACAGGAGAGTCCGCAGCAAGAGGGGAGAACGGGAGAGAGAAAAAGACGATCAGAAACAGAAAATCATAATCGTTAATTTAAGCAGTAAACCTGAAGAGTAGCTCCTTAAATGACCCAGGGACCAAATATTTTCCAGATCGCACACTTCACTCTCTTTCCTGGGGATCTTGGCTGGGTTTTTTGGATACCCGAGAAGAAACCTGTGAACCTAGGATTCTCTCCCTGACGAGGGAGATGGCGAGCCGACCAACTCATCTTCATCCATTTGAGGAAGGACCCCCTGATACCCCTTGTTTCTCCCAACCACACTCCGGTGTGGTAGGATTGTGAATGAGCAATTACATTTTATTTGATACTTTATTTTTGTAAAAAGGGTGCACCCAACCAACAAAACTGACTTGAAACTAACTAAATTGAACTTGACCAATTGAACTGAACCAGACTGAACAGAAGACATTCAGAACTTAATGGACAGTGAATACAGTTACAACACTCAGGACATTAATATGGAGACAAATGAATGTGTTTGAATGTGATAAGCTTTACATATTGTCATTACGTTTTCTTTAATACAGTTCTAACCATTTTGCACTTACTTTCTGGCTCCGGTTGTTCATTGTGTCCATCTCTTCATTCATAACCTCTCCTTACGAACCTAGCTTTAACCTGAAAATATTTACCTACTGCTAACTGACCCTTTAGGTGGGTTACAAAATGTTGACCTTTTCAGAAACAAAGCTATTAATTGAAATGAAGTCATTCCTGTCCTGTAAGTAGGTCCTAACCCAGTTGAGAACCAGGCCAGATAATCCAAACCACTTTTCCAATCTATCCAACAATTTCTAATGATCAAGAGTGTCAAATGCAGCACTGAGATTGAGAAGTACGAGAATAGAATGCTTATTTGAGTCTGAGTTCATCCAAAGATCATTTATGACTTTGACAAGAGATGTCTCTGTACTATGGCGCGGTCTAACTCCTGGCTGGAAATAGTCAAAGTAGCCATTTGTAGTCATTTGGTTGTACAAAATGTTTTCCAGAACCTTGCTAAGAAATGGGAGATTGGAAATAAGTCTATAATTACTGACTTTGGAAGCATCAAGATTGGTCTTTTTTAACAAAGGGTTAACCACAGTTGTTTTTAGCACACTTGGGAAAACACCAGACTGAAGAGAGATATTAACAATTTGCAATACCTCCTCTGTTAAGCAGTTAATAGCTGCCTTAAAAATGCAGTAGGGAGAGAGTCAAGGCATCAGGTAGAAGATTTGAGCTTCAGTACAGCTTCATTAAATGTTGTAATGTCAATAACAGTAAAATGTGCCATTGCTCCTGTACTGTTGTTACATGTGGAAGATGGAGGCATTACTTTCTTGCCTGACTTAAGCTTGCTAATGGTTTGTCTAATGCTGATAATTTTATTGCTGAAAAAAGTAGCAAATTCCTCACATTTTGAGGTGGAAAGCAACTCGGGCAATTAATGAAGGGGGGTTCACCAATCTATCAACAGTGGAAAAAAGTATATGTGTATTGTTTGCATAATAATCTTGGAGAAAAAGGACTGTCGAGGCCTTGATGCATGCTAGTCCAAAGCCTCTAACAGACTAATCAGTTCTCTGGCATGAGTATCAGTGTGGTTATCAATGTGAATATTGAAGTCACCTGATATTACTATACAGTCAAAGTCTGTGGAGATTTTGGACAGTAACTCTGTAAAATCATCTATGAAACCACTGGATTTTTGACTGGATTTCTGGACAAAATATCAGCACTGGGCTAGCACATTTCATTGCCATTGCAAGGTATTCAAAAGATGAGAAGTCCCCAAATGAGACTTTCTTACATTGGAACACATCAGAGAATAAACTTTCTACACCACCCCCTCTTCTGCCAGTTATAAAAAAATTAAAATTTGAGGGTGCAGCTTCTAATAGGACAGCGTAGCCATTACTATCTAACCAAGTTAAACACACACTAGGTTAGATAGTAACCAATTACCAATCACCACTATCACCAAAAAAGTTCAGTTAAATACAAAAAAAAACAAGTTTATGTTTACTGATTAGATCATTAATAATGTATGTCTTCCCAGCTAAGGATCTGACATTTAATAAGACCAGTTTCAGTGGGTGTGTCATAGGCCTGGCAGACAGGGTTGCAATCAGAGGCAAATGTCGACTAAAAATCAAGTTGTTTAGGTTAGCCATGGTGGGTCTGAATACTGAGCAGGCCATCACAGGTCTATGGTAGGAAATGGTGGCTCCTATGTTGAGATCTATATAAAAAATATAATAATATAATATATAATATAATATCCTTGTTGTGGCAAGTGAGTGCCACCCCTCCTGCCTTCCAACAGACTCACGTGAGACAACTTTTGGTTTTTTTAGCACTTCCTTTTATTAAGCCCACGGCTTTCGCTCGGTCACCGCGTAACACAGGCTTTTCTTTTTATTTTGGTAATTCTGTGCAGTTCCATCGTCTCTCTGGCGTTCGCTGTCGAAGACTCCCGGTCTCCGCTTTTAAAAACCCCAGGCTTACTGTTGAAAACAATCAGAGGCAATCAGCGCAATTAAACAATTGATAATTATCGGCGCTGATTACCTCCACCTGACAGTTGTGACGAAGGATCCGAGAGCCGCTCCTCTCACTTTCTCTCTGCAGCCGACGCCCAAACCACACCCACCCCACCACACTTGTATTATACAGCACCTTTCCGAATGCTCAAAGTGCTTTACAGTCAGGGGGAACTGACCTCACCCACCACCAATGTGTAGCACCCACCTGAGTGATGCATGGCAGCCATTTTGCACCAGAAAGCTCACCACACATTAGCGAAGGTGAAGAGGGACAGAACATATCAGGTACGCGATATGGTCTTCTGAGAAATGCATTTCCTACCATACTCATCTGTCATGCATGGAGATGGGAGTTGATGTTCTCAAAAAGCATCAAGGCCCCCTTTTAGTTTGGGTGAAGACCATCTCTCTTTAAAAGAATAGGCCTTGCCCAAAATAGTTCAAAGTTGTTAGGGGATCCTGATGATAACACAGTAGTCCTTGAGCCAAGTGTGAAGAGAAAACAGTCGGGACCACCTCTTGATCCCTCTCTGGTGGGTGGGGAAGGGCTCTGAGATGATGGCCTTTTTCCCAGTGTCCAGTAGTGAATTAATGAGTGCTTGATAGTCCGCCTTTAAAACTTCTGACTGCTGTGCTCTGATGTCATTGGTGCCCACATGGATGATGATGTTCTTTAAATTGCTGTAATTGATTAAGATTTTGGGGAGTCAGCGTTGGATATCCTGCACCCGTGCACCAGGAACTTTGGAGGGGCCAGATAGTGGAGGCAGGTGGACATCATGGACCATGGAAATGCCGATAACCAGGGTGGAGGTGGTTGAGTCCTTTAGGGTAAGAGGGATAGAATGGGAAGGAGGCTGGGTTGACAGGGCTTCATCCTGGTCTAGTGCACTGAAACGGTTTGAGAGGTGAAGTGGTCTTCCTGAGCACCTGTCTATCTGCTGCCAGGCAGATGGCTGAAGCGTGGAGTTGGTGGGGAGGCCAGGGTGAGGTGGGCTGCTACTAGGAGGAGGAGGTTTTCTGTGGGTGGAGGTGACGACACTGGGAGGTTCATGGGCTGGAAGAGTGGTGGCAAATAGTTCAGAGCGGAGGTGGCCAAGCCCAGCAGCACCAATTAAGATAGTGGAGTTAAAATTGTCTTGTAATCTGGAGTGTTCCATTAAAAGTGCCGTTCGGTCAATGAGTGTTTTTATTTGTTTCATGAGTTCAATGACTTTGTCCTGTAAATCCATGATTTTAATACACTTGGCACATTTAAAAGCAATGTCCGTAAAATCCTCTTCAGAAACAATTAAGAACATGTCACAGAGCTCGCATTTCATGACTTTTTCATGACCTTGCTGATCCACCAGCGAGGTGTGGGGAGTCATAATAGCAATAAACGAAACATACTTATAAAAACAAAGTGAAAGATAAAATCAAAGAATAAATAAGATTAAAAATAGTTGTAAGCGAACCATTCATAAAAATAAAAATGGAATAATAATAATAATAACAACAATACACTTACATTAAAAATAAAAAAATTAATGAAACTTACACGTAAAATGAGTAAATAAATAAGGAGTAAGATTTAAAAGACTTAAAGGACTAGAAACAACAAACAGAAGAAAACATACATGTCCAAGCAGAAGTCCAACAGATAATGGCTCTAGGCCACAATGCAGGGTGTTGTGGCCCAAAGTTTCAGGTATATCCGGCGACAGTGAATAAAATCAGGTCTCACCAGTACTGTAGCTCCCTGCTGTAGGTAAATTTGAGGACTAGGCCTAGGCCTCACAGGTGATAAGGCTTCTGCTGGGAGGAGCTCCGGCAGCACTCATCCTAGAGGTGCAGTAGCAGTGCAGAGAGCTCCTCCCAGCAGCAGTGGTGCAGCAGGCCAGACACAGCAGGAAAGCAGCAGACTGAGTGGTAAGGCCTACACTCAATTGCCACAGGGATCTGTGTTAAGGAGAAGGCCAAGGCTATTTTCCTAACTGCTGAAGAAATTCAGCTCAATCCATCCTGGAGAAGTCCAGCCTCTGCTTACCAACCCACAAATACCTCTTTTCCACCAACGCGAACCTAGTTCTGGTTCTGGGCTGGTGCTAGTGCCGGTTCACAGTTGGTTCAACTTGCGAACCTTCTAAGAACCGGTTTGCTTTTCCACGGGTTAGAGAGCCACGTCATTACGTCACTAATTTTGATATCAGTACTTTTAGTGGCAGGCCTAGATTTTTCAAGTGTGAATGACTTATTGACAATGCTTTGTGCGTATGAGTAACTTGGCATTTTTGTATGTTGAAAACGTTTTTCTTCAGATATAATTTCATTTGTACTCTGTTATGAGTAGTTGATAACAGCAATGCATATAAATTGGCAGGATGGCATACCTGCCATCCCAATCTATTTTGCTTGCTCATTTATCTAGTTCCTGTGGTCATTTTGTAGTTTGACCATGCATGCACGTACACACACACACACACACACACACACACACGCAAACACAGTTGCTGTATACACGCACGCTCACAGGGGTCACTATAACCCTTTCAATTATGAATTTCACAGTTTTATCACAATGACACAGCAACTTATCACCCAGGCACCTACAGGGGGAGAAGGTTAAGCAGATAATATGAAACAGAAGATGCACAAAACTGTATGATCCATTCAATTTCAAGTCAGTAGCTACCCACTTCCATGTCATGAATTATCATTGAAAATAAAGTACCGTGATCTGCATAAGTTTGTGGGTGGCAGTCATAGCCCTTACTTATGTGATATTTTGCCTGTTGTAAATAGGCCGATTTTACTCTGTCAACAAATTACTCAGGACATCTGCAGTGCTGTGGTAATTTAAAAGTGCTTGGGGATGCGGATACATATCTTGTTAAGGTATTACTTGCTGTTAGCAAGGAAGCAATGACAAGGAAATGGTAAAAAACTGAGCATCCTACTCAGGAACAGTGGTTTGATAATATGGAGGAAAGCTTTTTGATTGAGAAACTCACATATGTTTTAAGAATACAAAAATTTGAATTTGAAGATAGGTGGGAGAATGTATTGCTTTTAAATCACAACACACAAAGGGGAGACACCAACAATAGAAATGGAAATGTGACTGTAGAACAAGATTATTTCAAGAATATCTGTAGGTTGTGACGATGATGTGTTAACCCTGACAGATGTGTTACATTGCTTTATTATGTTATTATGCTTTTTATAAATTTGGAAAAATAAAATAGATATTTAGGTGCCAAAAAAAGAAATGGAATAATACTTCTGGCCACACTCACCAGTAGGCGTGGTCCTCTATTGCCCTGAATTCATCCTGCAAACTGAGCCCTGGCACACTTTGAAAGCAGTAATACCAGGAAGTATGGCTATTCCCAGAAATGAGTCACCCCGCATCCAATGCAGGTAAACATGACCATATTTGGTATGTATTTTCAAAATAAAACTTGCAAACTGAAAATGACAGTTAAGTGCTCAGTATTTAATCCCCAGACAGCTAGCATAACAGACAGGTCTGCTGGGATATGGACAACAGAACAGAGGAACCTTTGGCTCTGATTGTGGATTTCAGGCTCTGAGTTTCTGCAGGTTAGTGAAAATTAAACTTTTTTTTCTAAGCACTGTGACTAAACTTAAATGGCACACTGGGTTTATCTCACTTTCTTGAACTATGTGCTCATAATCTAAATTGCATGCTGACTTACAGTACCTACTTCTTGCTTATCGCTGATCTTACAATTGTGTACACAGACGAACATTCATGCATACTCATTCAAATATACATTACAAACACTTGCTGTATACACACACACACACATGCTTACACATACATATGTATGGATTCATATGGCCTTTTATATGAATATGAATTTTGCTCACTTTGTCTCAGAAACATAGCTGCCTGAAGGTGGGTAATTCAAATCTGATGATACACTAAAGATATCAAATTTCCTGACAGCAGCTGCCCTCTTCCACGCCACTAAATATTGTTGCAAACTAAGTAACATAGCTTACATAATTTGGTGGTAGGCTATCATGGCCCTCCTGTTATTTTTTTGCCTGTTATAAACATAAAATTTAATCGAATTTATGTGCATAGCGGTTTGTACAGAGACACGGTTGCTAAGACACTTTGGGGAAAAACAGCAAAAGGAAACAAAAACTAGGCTTGGATGCCCCAAAATGAGGAAATGACATTTAAAAAATAATAAAGAAATGTGTATGCCATATTTTGAAATAGAACTGTTTTTAATGGGCTATATTGTACATGATAGACCTACTAATTGTTTGTATGCCAGTAGAGGATTTATATGGCTAGCTTACATTCATTTAGAAATCTTTATTTATTTTTCCCATGGCGTGCAGTAACTGGCACCGTGGGCTATGTATGGCAAATTGTGGTCACTCACTCATTCACTCACTCACTAACGGACAACTTTTGAGGGACATTTAGTAGGACGCATGCGCAGGTGGTGCTTCTTTTAGTAGGAGTAGGCGAAACGGGATGCATGCGCCGGTGGCACTTTGTTTAGTCGGTTTAGGCGCAACGCGAACATGTTAGGGTTAGGTAGGTAATGTTAGGTGATAAAGCTGTGCTTAAAAATGTTGTGCCGTTCTGCAGGTCCCTTGTGAAAAAATATCATGCTGAAGTATACTTAATTTAGTATATTGTATACATGTACTTCAAGCATACTTGAGTGTGCTCTTTTGACCCACCTTAATTTGTATTTAAGTTGTAATAAATACATTAAATATGTGCTATATCACAATTTTAAGTACACCAAAGTATGTTAAATTGGACCAACCTATAGCATATAATGTATATATATGTACACTTCTGAGTGGTAAACATGAGCATATTAAATTTGTGTTATTAACACACTCTAAGTGTATTGCAAGTCACATTTCAGAGTATTGTCAAGTGGCAATAAGTATAAATTAAGTGTATTAAAAATGTGCTATTTGAATACTGAACTTATAAAAATATTTATAAGGTGGTATCAAGTCTCCAGTGAAAATATTGCCCTGGCTATCACGGTCGGAATTCAAGTTGCGCCGTGGGTCTGGACGGTTTCGTGCTTGTTTATTTAACCTTTATTTATCCAAGGTAGGTTTGCTGAGCATAGATGCTCTGTTGCAGCAGCGCCCTGCTTCACACTCATACAAATTCACACCTGGGAGCTGCCCAGTACAAACACAATCCTCTATTGTTGGCCACTGAGCTGCTCCACTGGAGGAAGAGAACATTTTTTTCAGCCAATTACATCAGGGGATAATTAGGTGGCAAGTTTTTGTGAGAGTCACATCTGGGATTTTAGCCAGGACACCGGGGAACCCCCTACTCTTTGCGCATAGTGTCATGGGATCTTTAATGACCACAGTGAGTCAGGACCTCGGTTTAAGGTTTCATCCAAAAGACGGCATCTCCTACAGCAGTGTCCCCGTCACTGCGGCATTGGGGTTTATTTGATCAGAGGGAAGATTGCCCCCTGCTGGCCCACCAACACCACTTCCAGCAGCAACTCAGTATTCCCTGGTGGTCTCCCGTCCCAGTACTAACCAAACTCACACTTACTTAGCTTCAGCCAGTCTGCAGGAGCAGAGTGCGTGGTGGTATGGCTGCTATGTAAATGTGGCAGAGCAGGGTAGCTACAGCAGCCTAGTTTAAAAGTAGTTACCAGTACAGGCACAGAGGTGAATGTGAACCGTTTAGACTTAAATAAAATCAATATACCTGCCATGATGTCTTTATTTTGTGCCAGTTTCTATATGTCCGGTAATGTTACCTAATGTCAAACTCTCAGCGCTTTTTAGGTATGGGGCATGCCGCCCCGCCAAGGCGTAACTATGCCATACCTATGTAGGTACTGTAGATGCTCACTTTCACTATATTTTATCTACGGCTCAGTAAAACTAAGAAAAGTAGGAGGTTAGCTGGCACTTGATTTGTGTAATATACATGTGTTTATCACACTCTCCAACACCGGCTCTTCTCTTCTGCAGTCATCCTCCTCTTCTTCTTTGGATTTTAGGTGCTTGCTCTTCCACATTCATCATGCAAGTTCCTGTGCGTGTCTCATCATAATAATGCTTGATGGGACTGTGGCACCCAATGGTACTAATGGGAAGTAATTCCAGAGCAATTCCAGAATGCAAATTTTGCTCCAAAAATGCCAGTGTGATAACATATTTTTATTATGAACAAATTAAGGATTGGCACTTAAACATTTAATTAAAAAATTGACAACAGTTTGCAACAGAAGTGGAAATGATTTTTGTGTTACATAACAGTGTAAATTAGGATGTCCAAGCAACCTAATCCTAATCACAAAACCCTATCCCCAATCATAACTTTCACTCCAAACCTATGGATGGTACGTGGACTGTAGTTATATAGTGCTTTTTTCACTATAGAAAAACAAAGTACTTTACAATTAATGCCTCACATTCACCCATTCACACATACACTCACACACCAATGAAAGGTAAAAGGTAGCCATGCAAGGTGCCAGACAGCTTGTCAGGAGCAATTATGGGTTGTGTCTTTCTCAAGGACATTTCAACACTTTTCGCCCAAACTGTCTGATTGACAAAAGCCACACTACCTCCTGAGCTTCTGCCACCCCCTAACCCTATCCCACAATGCTAATCGTAGGCCTAAATCATGCTCCTTACCATGAACCATAATCTCTTGGTCCTAAATTCTAATCCCAAATTTAAATTTTAACCGTAGTACAACTGTCCAGCCCAAATCAAATAGTCTCATAAATGCTTTATATAGCATATCATCAAATCATACAAAAGCAAATGTCATGCTTCATAAAGAGTGATATGAAAACTTCTTATGCAACATATGCCAAATTTTCCAACTCATGCAACTTGAAGCATCATGTGACATGATGTCATGAAACAATTCAAATTAGCCATATTAAAAGTGTGCCACACAGCTGTGCACAATAGTTAATGGTACTTAGTGATAACCTTTAACACTAGAAAAGGCCAGAGTCGACGGCATTGGATGTTTGGAATTCAAAATGCAAATTACTCCAACACCGCAAATGCAATTCCCTCCTCCTTCCACAACTTTTCCTAAATAGCTGGACATAAAATAACTGCGTTGTTAGAATAAAAAAAATAATCGACTCATTAAATAGATACAGGCATTTTGTGCCATTTTCTTTACAAAACCCCCCTGCCAGACAATAGGTAACTTGCTGATGTGTGAATGGGTTGATCTCTCCTCCGGCACACTATTAGGCTACTGAATGACCGACGCTTTGATAGAAATTACTGGGTCAAGCGCCATCGAAACTAATTTAGCAAATATAATCACAAAATTAACTGAAATCATTTGATGAAGATGATTTACGTTGATTATTGACTTCAGCGTGGGTATGAATAATTGCAGGCATTGTAGTCACAGAAGTGATGGGTTTACGTATTCTACGTGGAGAATACGCCTCTGACATACTTTCAGTTTTTCACTGAAATGGCGGCTTCGGATAGACTACTCTGAATTGACTACAGGATGCCAAAATAACGCAAGCAAATGGGACCAGAGTAAGCACTGAAATTACTGATGAATGACTTCGTCATGGACCTGGCATGCAATCTGCATGAAAATAACATGAAGTCGAAGGCAGAAGCGGAAGCCACCAAAGCAGCCATGGTTGCAGCATCTGTTCACACACCCATCACTCCTGGGAAAAAAAGCACTGCTAGGTCGGCAAATGCAGACAGAATAAGAGTGTGACATGCAATCGATTTGTGTGCAGTCCCTGCTCACACTAACAACAACAGCTGTGTGTTCCATTTGTTCCAACTGATGAGTAAGAGGAAACTGACAGGTACATACTGTATGTAAAAGCTCAAGCGAGGTAGCGGGAGCAAGGCAAGGGAGAAGCGAGCAGAATTTGTAATGACTGAAGAAATGACTTCTTATAAATATTGCACTTTGTATTTCTTTAACTATTTTCTCTGTTTTTTGTTTTACAGATTTTAATTATTTTCTTAATGTGCCTGTAATACGTCTTGGCACATTTTCCCTTACCTATATAACAAAACAGACAAATTAGCAATAAAAATGTTAAAATTGATGCATCCATCGCCTTTATTTCAAGAAAATTCTTTCATCTTTTCAACTTTCATCTTAATGAAATTAGGTCACTGTGGGTTCTGAAATCGATGCTGTACTGCTGGATGAGCCTGACACCACTGGAGCCAGGGTTGGTGGTTTAAGGTAGTCAAAAACGTGGCCTTAATGTTAATGTTAATGTTAATGACTCTCACCTTTAGCTCACATGAACCTTCGATCCTTCTAGTGGACTCTGTGATGTCCCAGACTCTGCACTACTTGTGCTTTTGTTCAAAATCATATTACTTTCCACCCAAATACCAGAGATATAACATATGCTGTACTTTCCTTCATGAAGCATTAGCTATTACTATCAGTAGGATACTGTTGTACTGTGCAGAGTCATGAATCCTGTAAAGTGACAGCCTTTTCAGTTTCATTGTCCTTAAGCTGAGATATTGCTTTTTTAAATCATTTATAGATGCGTTATGTAATATTCCAATGTATTTCCTTTAAAGTGACACCAGCTTCAGTATTCCTAAAGCTAAAGTATTGCCTTATGATACATAAATAGATGCTTCATGTAGTGCTCTGCTGTATATCCTTTAAAATTAATTAATTAACATTCACAAGTTTGTGGTATTGGTTTCAAAATAATTCAGGTGATTTAGATGCTTTATTATTATACTGTACATCCTTAAAAGTGAAACAATTTTCAGCATCCTAAATAATGAGGGATCTCTTTAAAAATTATTCATATACGCTTTATGAATGTTTTACTGTGCATCCTTTAAAGTTATATTTTTTTCAACATTTATAATGCTAAGGTTTAGCTTTATAGTCCACACACAAATGATTAACAAAGTGTTGTACTGTGCCTACATTAAAGTACTGAAGGTACCACAAGCATCTGTACAAACAATTGTATGCAAATATAAAAATCTTGGGACCACACAGACACTGCATCATTTAAGGAGGCACAAATTAACTCCCAGGGCTAAACAAACTTTGGTCCGAAAGGTTCAACTGAACCCCAAGACAACAACAAAGGAACTTGTGAAGGAGGCATCTGGTACCAAAGTATCTACATCCACCATTAAGAGAATCTTACATCCACCATGGCCTGAAAGGCTATCGTGCAAGGAAGAAGCCCCTACTCCAAGACCGACATAAAAAATCCAGAATGAAGTTTGCAGGTGATCACGAGGACAAAGCCTTTTGGAAGAGTGTTCTCTGGTCAGATTAAACAAAAATTGAACTGTTTGGCCATAATGATCAGTGCTACATGGAGGGTGAGGATTTTAATCTGTAGAACACCATCTCAACTGTGAAGCATGCAGGTGGCAGCATCATGTTGTTGGGGTGTTTTGCTGGAAAAGGGACTGGTGCACTTCAGAAAATAGATGGCATCATGAGGAAGGAGGATTGGGATGGCAGGTATGCCATCCTGCCAAGTTACGCCTTGGCGGGGACATGCCCCATACCTATACAGCACCGAGAGTTTGGCACTTTTCTGGGTTCGCCACAGAAATAACTACAACAGCCACAGACACTCAGCCCTTAAAAACATTAAATTCTGTACATTCTGACCCAATTTCAAAAGACAGATTTCATAAATAACTTCACATGTCCACACAATAAAGCCCCAAACTAAGGGGATTTTGCGTTTTCTTCTTCTTCTTCTCATTCTTATTTTTCCTGCCGCCTATCCCACTAACAACATGTCTCCCCATTGGACATTTCACTGACACCAGCCAAATCTTCACCTACACGACCCAATCAAAAACGCACATACACACGCAAAATACCCATACCTTTTTACTCTGAAACATTCCCAGGTTAAATAGCTAGTCCGCCTGTGGCCTAGTGGGCAAGGTTACAGTCTTGAGAACACGGGGTCCTAGGTTCAAGCCCAGCTAGGAACACCTGTCTTTAAAGGAGTGCCATGGTGACTTTCACACTTTCTCGGTTTTATGTGCTATTTCCACAAGAGGCATTGAAGAAACACAATGAGTAAAGTATTAAATATGTCCGTTCTGTATTTTTGGAGAAATATGCGTTTTAAATTTATCGTCCTATTTTCAACCGGTTGAGAAAGTTCTCAACTTGGTGCCTCATGAACACAGTAACCACTCCCCTTTTCACGCCCCGAAAACGCATGGATAACCCATAGTTTGCGCCGCTGGCTTACGGGCAAGACAATGCAAATATTTCACTAACGTTAGGTTCACTTAAATTAGAGTGCCCTTTAAGGGCTATTAGATTATTTCTGGTTATATTCATTTAGCTAGCTAGCTAGCTAACGTTAGCTAACTAGGTAGTTCGCTTTCATAAGGCAATGTTATCGATAACGTTAGCTAGCTTGTTTGCTTTTATGAGGACGTTATAGTTGTGCTTTTCTCTTAACTTGGCTAGCTAGATAGCAAAAATTATAATTGGATATAAGTCAACGTCCTTATCTTAGCTATCTATCGATACTTCATATACTACTAAGCTAGCTAGCTTGTGAAAAGTCTCCCAAAAATAGCGCTTATCATGGGGGTAGCTATGGTAACGGGGCACGGTCTGTTAATCATAGCTAACTGACAGTTCTCATTACCACGCCCAGACGGTTCGGGTGAATATTTTTTATAGTGGGAAATTTACGCTTAGAAAAATGTTTTCAAGTACATTGAAATGACTGAATAATAAAAAAAATTATGCACATTTGTTTTGTTGTTGCCTAAAGACAACTGGGAAGTGTCATGTTCAATCACCATGTTACTCCTTTAACCTGCTTCGACCCTCACTAATAATTGTCTACTACTTATCAATTATTGCTTTCGCACCATATCTACCCGCCGTTCACCGTTCAGTTATTAACCGGCTACAATATTGCTAAGCCATATGCATTATGACGTACCGTCTGTACGTTCAGTTATTAACCGGCTACAATATTGCAAAGCCATATGGATTCGACGGGAGCTCTTCTGTGCTTACTGGCCTGTGTTCTTCTTTAAAACCACCGGCAGGTTTGCTAATGATATTTCACGCGTTGCATAGCTATGGCATGGTGCTGTACTAACGAAGTCACAGACTGGTAAACCTCCGTTTTAAGGCTTGAATCCCGCCTCGCCCTCAGTCAGATCATTTCCTCTTTTACACTAACGTTTTCTTACGCTTATATTTGCTTTACCAAAACTCACTCACGGCCACCCATATGCATTTCATGACGGCAAATGTATTCCTTTTATTAACAAGTTACACCAGTTCACCACTGTGCCATTTCTACTAACTATATTTCTTCACTTGGCTACCATAGCCTACAAAACCTTCTTATCAGCAAACGCCACGTTTCTACATTCATGTTACCTCGCCCTGTTCTCTATCTAGCCACATACAAACAATTACTACGTATGTACGTTCTGCAACTCCGCATTAAAACATTACATTTAAAATCATGATTCACTCATAAATATAACTACTAGCACTGAACATGAGAAAAACACATTAGTGCAATAGATTGCACATGTTATTTAACCCTCCACTTCAACAATCAACATTTAATACAGACTGTTATATATACCATTTGATAAGGAAACTAAGCTCGCTCATGGTCACTTCATTTACTTCGCACTATAGTCTGTGATCATGTCAAAAACATATTGTTTCAACTACGCAATTTAATCATTTCGCCTAATTTATCTCACACTGTTGTTATTTTCTCATATGCAAAGCCTGCTGGGACATATGCGTCTGCTCCTATTCTCCACTATCAACTTTTCCGGTTCTAGCTTAACAAAACAGCAAAGAGGATTCCTACCTGCAGATAAGCCTATCAAAATGCCTTATAAACCTTACAAACACTAAAAGTGCATTTTCATGAAATAACAGACAACGGAGCAGGACAGAAGGGTACACAAGTTATGACCTAGGCAGCTCTAATTCTACAGGCTTACTGATTCTTTTGTCAATCAAGGCTCGTTGGATGCCCGTCAAATCCGTGAGTAGCCTACATACACTGGCCATATTTCACCTTTTCGGATGCGTTTTTACAATTACGCAACCGCACCAATTGTCACAGCCACTGTTTTACATATATAGCAAACCGAAACTGCTAAACGTACACGCTCATCAGACTGTACAAATTCACACAAGGATAGCCATAATCCACAACCGTTTCTTACAGGGTCACTTCGCATTTCTCACTCTCGTAATAAAACGCTTTGCAAAAAGAAATGATATCTCATAAAAAACACATTTTCAACGTACAAAAATGCCAAGTTACTCACACATACAAGACATACACTGTCAAAAACTCATTCATTCAGACCCAATCCTACCCAATATTTCCTCAATATTTCCTCACTTAGCCTATATTGTTTGTAGTACCGTAACTTGGCGTCATTTTGATATCAATACTTTTCAGTAACTTGGCATTTTTTTACGTTGAAAACGTGTTTTTTTTATGAGATCTAGATATACTGAAGCAACACCTGAAGACATCAGCAAGAAAGTTAAAACTTTGTCGCAAGTGGGTCTTCAAGCAGGACAATGATCCTAAGCATACCTCCAAAGTTGTAACAAAATGGCTTAAAGACAACACAGTGAAAGTATTGGAGTGGCCATCACAAAGCCCTGACCTGAATCCCATAGACAATTTGTGGACTGAACTGAAAAAGTGTGTCCAAGCAAGGAGGCCCACAAACCCGGCTGAGTTACAGCAGCTCTGTCAGGAGGATTGGGCAAACATTCCAGCAAAGTATTGTGAGAAGCTTGTGGAAGGCTACCCCAAACATTTGATCCAAGTTAAGTAATTAAAAGGCAATGCCACCAAATACTAACAAAGTGTATGTAAACTTTTTACCCACTGATATAGTACATAAAATATTTTTAAAATCTGAAATAAATCTGTCTTAAGCAAATATTTTGAAATGATCTCTTATGGAAAGAAAGTAGATACCCTAATTGACTTGACACAGGAAATGTATGAAACATGAAATGTGCGGAGTTGTGAAAAATTGATTTCACTGATTCCCAACTTTCATATCACCGGATCGTGCCAATTTCACTGGGTCTGGCTATTAACAAGAGCTGTTTCCAAACCCTTATCCCTAATTCATTGAGCTCTGTCAACACAGTGTTGTTTGGTGTGATATCCATCTCAATTTCCACAATGCTGGGATAAAAACAGACATACTTTGAATGGTACTCTACAGCAGAATACCAACTTCCCCATCTGGTTTTTGCATGGTTCAGGAGGAGTTTTATTGACAGAGAATTTTATTTATATGGAGCCTATCCAGAGCCCTGTACACATTATGTAATAACACCCGCATTTTGTAATAAACAGCCTTATGTAATAAGAAACCAAAATGGATGTCTCCATTCATAAAAATCGTTATAACACTATAACAACGTTAATTTTATGCATTCTAGCATATATATTTCCTTTATTTAAACAGGTAGTCTCATTGAGATCGAGATCTCTTTTTCAAGAGACCTGCATGTACATGTAAAAACACATATAAAACACATTCAACAGACAAGTGCATAAAAAAATAAAAAAACATTGGACAAGTACAGATCATATCATAGGTACAGGAGTCAAGCTGCAAACAAACATACCAATCAAAGGAAACAATCACAAGCAACATCCAACATATCAGAGGTCAATATTTTAAAATCCTCCAACGGAACGAGACATTCCAGATTTAAGGTAATGTAATTAATGTAATTTATTCCATTTGTATGGGGCATAGTATTTAAAACCGGTTTTGCCAAGTTCAGTTTTTACCTGTGGTACATCTAAAACTAAATAATCTTGTGACCTAGTGCCATATCTGCTGTGTTTAAATGCAATCAAGGAGCAGAGATAAAAGGGAAGCTTCGTAAGCAGGGCCTTATAGATAAATAAAATACATCCCCTCTCTTAGTTAAAGAGGGCCAACCCACTTTTTCATATAAAATACAAAGATGAGTGAGAAATTTATCTCCAGTAATAAAACACAGAACACTATGAAATACAGCATCGAGGGGCTTCAAAGTAGAAGGAGAGACATGCATGTACAAAACGTCAGCATAGTCAAACACAGACATAATTGTTGATTGTACAATGGTCTTCTGACTGACAGTAGAAAAGCAAAATTTGTTTCTGTACAAGAATCCAATCCTTACTTTCAATTTTTTAGACAGGTGTTTCACGTGGGTGTGAAAAGAAGTCTACAATCTAACCAGATGCCTAAATATTCATAAGATTCTACAATTTCAATTTGGGAACCCGGAAGTGTATGAATACCAATATTAGGAGTATTGCTCACGCGAGACCTTGAAAATAAAATGCATTTTGTTTTGTCGAGATTTAAAATAAGTTTGTGGTTAATGACGGATATTTGAAAGGCATCAAAAGCATACTGTAAATTTGCAGTGGCCAGATTAAGCCAGCAACATACAAGATTGTATCATCTGCATAATAATGTGCATCACAATGTGGAGACAAGGGTACCATATTATTCACATATAATGTAAATATGAATGGACCCAGAATAGACTCCTGTGGGACACATTTACTAATTTCAAGAGAGCTGGATTTAAAGCCATCAGCAACAACAGCTTGAGTTCTCCCTGAGAGATAATTGTAAAACCAATGAACTGCGAGCTCATCCAATCCTATGGAGGATAGCTTGTTTATTAAAATATTATGATCAACCATACCAAATGCTTTTGATAAATCTATGAAAAGTGCAACATAATGTTGACGGTTATCAAGATACTTAATAATATTGTTCACTACAAGTGTTGTTGCTGTAATGGTACTAAACCCTGATTATTGTGGTTGTAGAATGTTATATGCCTCCAGGAAGGCCCGTAACTGAGAATTAACCAAGGATTCAAGGATTTTGACTAAGCAGCATAGTTTTGATATTGGACGATAGTTATTTAAATCACTGGAGTTACCACATTTATATAGGGGAACAACCTGTGCAGCTTTCCATACAGTCGGATTTTACCAGAGATAAATGTTAGATTGAATATGTGAGTGAGCGGAGTGGCAATTATATGAGCACTAAGACGCAGAAGGCAAGGATCTAGATCATCCTCAACCTTTGACTTCTTTGTATTTAAATGTGTAAGGCATTAAAAACTGTAACTTACGGGTCTAAACGAGAAACTGTTAACAGAGTGATAACAGTTGTATGAGTTCTCAGTTACCAGACTAGGAGTGTGGATTATTGTAACCGTATCAGCAGACAGCCTATCAAATAAATGGCCAGAGGATGTGAAGTGATGGTTAAAAGCATCGCACATATCTGTTTTGTTTAAAATTAAATCATTTTCTCTGTCAATCTGAGAAGGGAGAGAGGAGGTGGGCTTGGTTTTTAGTGATTACATGATTTTCCAAAAGCTGGCTGCATCTCCATGGGAGCTTGCCAGAGAGGACAAGTAGTGATCAGATTTAGCTTTTCTGATCATGCTAATACACCTATTCCGCAATTGCCTGAAGTGCAACCAATCTGTCGGACTATCAGTATATCTGGCTTTTGACCAGGCTTTATCTCTAACATGAAGAGCTTTGGTAAGCTCTGTAGAAAACCAGGGGTTGGAACAATTTTTTATTCTAAAATACTTATAAGGGGCATGTTATTCAGTAAAAATATAAAAACGTGAGAAAACTGATCAAAAGCTAAATCAGAATCAGGAATTGCGCAGATTGTCTCTAGATCTGCATGATGCAAATCATGTAAAAAACCCTGTTCTACAAAATCTTTAACATTTCATTTCCTGACAACACATACTTTATATTTGTGGCCTTTGACAGTTCTGACCCATGCAGTTGGGCACTGATCAGTAATATCTTGTGCGAAAACTCCACTGGATGGGTATTTAAGTGGTCTGTTGGTTAATATAAGGTCAATTAAGGTGGATTTAGACTGATTTTTTGTATTTGGTCTTGTGGGATAAGAAATAAGCTGAGATAAATTTAACTCTAGGCACAGTTCTTTAAGCCAAGAGGAGTTCCCAGATAACCAATCCAAGTTTAGGTCACCTAAAACAATTAGCTCTGAAGAGGCATAAGTTGATAGCAGTTAGCCTGTTTCCTCCAAGGCCATAATTGTTGCGGAAGGGGGACGGGAAATACCAATAAAAGTTAAGTGCACATTTCTTAGTCACTGAGGAAACTGCAAGTTCACGTACAGACAAGTATTCTTTAACATAAATCAATACCCCTCCCCATTTAGATTTCCTATCCATTCTAAATAGCTTGTATCCATCAATAGCTACATCTGAGTTAGAAACTTTCCCCGTAAGCCAAGATTCTGTCAGGACAAAGATGGAGGAAGGCTTCATTAATCAACACATTAACAAAATCCAATTTAGGTAACAGACTCCTAATATTTAAGTGCAATCATCTTAAACCATGATGTGATTGAAAGTCTTGTGGTGATTTTAAGTCCGCTGTACTAATAATGGTAGGGGTAGACAAAGTCTCAGTTGAATATTGATTTGTACAAGACTATTTGTAGTGACACCATTCGGTCTGTATTTCTGACGAGGTAGACGTGCAATACGTGGTGTGATGACAGTAATACTATCACCATCTGCAGTATCCGTACTATATGTTGTGTTTAAATGTGTAAGTGCATTAAAAACTGTAGATGACAAGCGAGGAGAGCTCTCATGTTGAGAGACAGCATCGGGGGGTGGCAGCAGACGAGAGTGGCTTGAACCAGAACGGGAAGTGGAGTGGAATGTGGAGTTGTGGTAAACAGTCATGCACGTGAACTAGTGAGGATGCCGTGGAAAATGTTAGCGGAGAGCTTACGTGAAACCCATTCGGTTCAGGTGCAGACCATTTCGATTAAAAAAGGCAGTACGCTCCCAGAAAAGGTTAAAATTATCAATAAAACCAAAGTTTTGTGCCTCACACTGCATCTGCAGCCAAGAGTTGAGGCTAAGAAGTCTACTAAAATGCCCAATCCCGCGACCCACTGTGGGGATGGGACCGGATATAAAAATATCTTTCCCACTGCTCTTTATAAAATTAAAAATATCCATAAAATACTGTTGAATTAGTTCGGATTGTTGCCGGGGGTTATCATTTGTGCCAACGTGTACGATGACTTTTTTAATCGTGGAATTCTGTGTCAGCAAGCCGCGGAGTTCAAACAACGAATCAGCGACTTTAGCGCCTGGATAACAGAGAGTCATTGCCGACTTCGACTTAATGTCCCTGGTAATAGAGTCACCGATAATGAGCATTGGAGGAGGCGAGGATTGCGACCTAGGTTCCCACGATGGGGATGGACCCCGGGAGCTATCCGTAGCCCTATCTTTGTGATCAGGAGGTCGGGCTAGCGGCTCGGAGCGATGGGCCAAGGGCGGTGGGCAACGCTGGGCTAGGGGCCGGGTGCCTTTTGACAGATCGGAGCGATGAACTGTGGACAATGGAGATAGCCTGGCTACAGACAGATTAGCCCCAGGAGCGGAAGGAAATGAACATTGGGTCTGGCTAGCCAAAGAGGGGAAATCCTGCAAGTCCAAGATGTTAAATCTGTTTGCCAGTGGGATGTGTTTTGGTGAAGATGGGCGAGAGAGCCGCTTATCAAGGCATGAATCATACTGACTCAAAATTCATTTTAAAAAGATACTATTAGTTCAGTAGATTATCTTTCATTGTTAAAAACTACATAAAGTGTCACTGTATTCCTTAGCTTAATAGAAACTGTACTTGAGGGTTCATAGAGACACAAAAACTGCATGACACTGAGTGTTATAGCCCTGTCAAAAGACCATTGAGGTAGTCAACCCTGGTAGAAATAAAAGCGTCAATGAGTTTTTCCAGGTCGGCTTTTGACATGAAGTCCCTGAGTTTGGCTGTATTTGTAAGATAAATATGATAAAAAGCTGATCTTGGGGGAAATTTATTACATATTGCGTTCAAGCTGTGTATTACAACATACAGAAGATTATTACAAAATGCGGGTGTTATTACATAATGAAGTGAAAATTTATGACATTTTGTTGAGTTATTATATATCACATGCGTTGTTACAAGCCCAAGGTCACTTAACAAAGTTAAAAGGGTAAAAAACAGTATGCACATAAATACAGAAGGCAGAAAAGATACATAGGACAGTAATACAGAAACAAAATGAGTACAAAATAAAGCATAAACACAAACAACAAATGTACAAACTGAGGAAATAGTGAAGCTAAAGTTAGCTCATGCTGAAGAGGTGGGTCTTCAGTAGGGATTTTAAAAACATTTAACACTCTGATTCTCTGATGTTCATTGGAAGAGCACACAGAGAGGGAGCAGCCACAGAGAAAGCTCTGCAGTGAGGTTTGGTAAGGTTTATTTAGGACAACCGAATCTGAATTCTGTATGTCTGCAGAGCCCGACTTTGTGAAATAACATAGATATAGTTACTTTGTGTTATGGGTTAGTGGCACACTACTCTGCAGTACCTGTTTAGTTTGTTTATTTAGTCTCAAAAAACTATGTTTTAAAAATGTAAAACAATAAGGTCAAGAAATTTGCTATTCCAGACCAACACACGCATAGCAAAACAAACACAACTACAAAACTGTCTTACCTTACTTATAATATGTGGTTTAAAGACTTGAACTAATATCAAAAGACACTTGGATGCACAATACAATCCAAACTCCACCAGACTCCTTCCACTCTGGCTCTCTCCACCACAAGCAGGAAGTGTGTGTCAAACACAAGCAATTGAGAGGCCAAGAGCCAGTACTAAAGTTGAAACACAAAAGTAAATCTGCCTCGTTAACTCATACAGTATAACTGTCTTCCTCACATTATTCCTGCCTCTCGCCCAATGCATGCTGGGATAGCATGCCGCGACCCTGCTCAGGATAAGCGGGTATAGATAATGGATGGATGGATGGAAGTTCAACATAACAGTGGTTTTATCGTTGGGACTTCTATTTTGAAAATTACCTTGTGAAAATACAGTCCTTGTTATTGCTAGCTTCACACCACAGGTAACATAAGCTACTTACAGGTCCAACAGAAAACAGGCGAAATCTGTGTTGTTTTTCATCCCCTTCCAAGGTTATAACAAGTTCATGAGCAAGCCCTGTTGGCTTTTTTCTTCACTGTATCGCTGTTGCCTCCACTGAAATTGAAACAAGAGAGGCCTATTAAGATATCATGCTAGATTAATCTGAATGGTTTGACTGAATTAAATATGCCTTTAGAACTACCAAGATTCGTTGTATACCTAAAACCGCCAACAGGTAAAATTTACCCGCACATCTATTTTGCATTGATATTGCTAAAAAATGTATTCTATCACTGTAATAACACATTTGTTTCAAAAGGGGATGTCTAAAATCACAAAATAACTATATATGCTTAATCATCCGTTGTGTTTTAGTCCTATTGTTTAGGCTATATTTAAGTGCAGCGAAGGCCGGATTGCATAATCAAACATTAAAACGTGCATATGAACAAAGTCGCGTGTGAATAAACGACAATCACTAAGAAATATCAAAGAGTTAATCCATTCAACAAAGTTGTCTTTATTCATAAACACCATCGATCGCAACAATAAATCAACACTATCTATACAACGTTCACATAGGCTAGCAAACTGAATGAAATAGCCGAACATGGGCAAAACATAGGCTGTCATGGTTCTGTGTATTCCGTCTGTCCTTCCTTGTTGGGCCGCCAGATGGCGGCATTTCTGTTTTTTGTCCTGCTCCCCCTGTTTAATTGTATTATTGTTTTCAATTGTTCAATTATTGTCTTTTGGTTGTCTCATTTTCCCTTCCCTCTCTGTGGCCTGATTGTTCATTGTGCCCTCCTGTGTCTCGTCAGCGTCATGTCTATTTAAGTTACCCTTCTCCCTGACTCTGGTGCTGGATCCTTGTTGGTTGTTGGTTGTTTGTTCTTGCGCGCTTCTGCCCGTGTTTCTGCCCCGTGTGTTCTGGCCCATGTTCTGGTTTCCACGTGCTTTTGGATTTTCTGGATTTTCTTTGTTTCCTGCGGGTTTTTTGAAGTTTGTCTTTGTGGTTTTGAGATTCACCCTGCGAGGCCTTTTGTTCGTTTTTTCCCGGATTTGTTTGTTCTCTTGCTTGCTAAGTAAAGCCTTTGTTTCCTACTCTTTTGGAGTTGAGTTTTTCCCTGCACTCTGCTTTTGGGTCCTAACCCCCCACTACCCCCTGACATAGGCATCAGGCAAATTAGGCTAAATAGCCTACAATACAATATACTAAAACAATAAAACAAGCGGAACATGCGCGAAAATAAATAATTATTAGTTATTTATTATTAATAGCTAATCCATTCAACAAAGTTTAATGGATTAGCTATTAATAATAACAACTAATAATTAATTATTAATAATTAACCATTATTAATAAACATGATATAGAAATACATAGAAATAACCTCAGTGAAATAGGCATCTTAGGCAAACTGAATGAAAAATATGAATTTGCCTTTTACGAATTAAATCATTGGTCTATTCACAGTTAGCGCAAACACTCAAAACCATGACGGTACACTTTCCACATACTGCTTTCTGGAATTTCAGACACTTGGTGAAAGTTTTGTTCTGTTTACACTGCACTTTCACCATGCACGTCATTCTCTTCCGCTCTTCCGACAATGGGAATGGGAATGGGCACGTCCATGTGTGGTGCCTGTTTTGATGCCATGAACTCGCCACCAGCTCCTGAGCCAGCTGAAGTATAAAGTCCCTTCTGTGGATGTTGTCTTTGGTGCAGCTCCTGTACAGGACACAGGCATTGATGGCAGCCAGATCGAGGATGTTATAAAATACAGCAATGGGCCATCTGCGCATGCCGCCTTTCACAGTTCTTCTGTGCCATTTTATCAAGTACCTCCACCCCGACTTTCGTGCTGTTGTAGTAGGTGACCGTTTCAGGCTTCTTCTTGGCGTCGGTTGCGATGGCCACATGTTGATGCTGAGTGCTGAGGATCCTCACATTTCTCCTTGACTTGCACTGGTACACAGTCAGTGTGGCCCTCTAGCTCTTTAGCACCTTGGTGCTGAACAGCTCTGCTCCCCCCTGCACAGACAGCGGCAGCTCCCGCTTGTTACAGTTGATGGTGCCCACCAGGCTGGTGCTCTTGGAAATGAGTTTGCTGGCGAGTGGGGGAGAGGTAAAGAAATTGTCTATGGTGATGTTCCTCCCCTTTCCCATATAGGGCTCCACTAGCTTCAGCACCACGTTCTCTCCCAGGCGTTGCGTGGAAGGTCTACTGTCATCCTTCCCCAGATATGGGAACTCATTCACCATGTATTTGGTCTCAACATCTGCTGACAGCCAAACTTGACACCAAATTTATCGGGCTTGTTTGGCATGTATTGTGTGAAGCGGCACTGTGCTTTTGTCGGGAACAGCTGTTCATCCACCGTGATGTCTGGGCCCGGTTTGTAGCATGCGATGCTGTTGTGCACAAATCTCTCCCACACCTCGGTCATCAATGCAAACTTGTCTGTAGTCAGACGGCACCGCCTGCTCTCTTTCCGGTCAAAGCGTACAAAGCGCATTATCTCTCGAAATCGGTTCCTTGATGTGGTTGAGATGAAGAATGCGTTCCCCCATTGCTCGGACCAGAAACTCTCATATGTCAATGTTCTTGCCACAGTATGCTCCCCTTACATAGAGAAGTGCGATAAAGGCCTTCAATTTAGCAACTGAAACATCCCAGGAGGCTTTATCTTCATTTTCCGTGCGTGCTTCGGCCACTGTGAATTCTTGGATTTTTCGTTTTTCTACCTTTAGCTTGGTTCAGGATCTAATGTGAATGCAGTATTTATTGTTTTGTAATGTTTTAACATGATTTTGAGATGTGTGTAGCAAGCTTCGTTTTGTAGCTAATTGTTCCGATGGGCGTTGTCATGCTGAATAGTTCTTTCCATGAACTTCAGTTTTACACAGTAGTTTTATAAACTGTGTATATAAAGGCTACACATTGCTTCCTAGCATGTGTAACCCTTGCGCCGGTCTTGATTTACCCTCGGTCTGCTGCCGGTAACACAGACATCAATGAAATTGAGTTATTGAGATTTTCCTTATCGATAACTAGCTAGTTAGGTACAATGAGAGTGAATGTGTTAAGTTTATGCCTACCTTGCGAAAGTACTGTACATATGCCCATAGTTGACACTGCAGGCATAAATTGATCCGACCGTCTCAACGGTACTTTCCTCCTCTGAGGCTCTGGCTCGTTGTCAGATGATCCATCCGATGCATCTTCCTCGCCGACCCACGACACATCGCTCAACCCGGAGACCTCCCCACCATCAGACTCTCATCCATTTTGTCTATCATTTTTTTTATTTTATAATGAATGTCACAAAAAACGCGCAGTTCCTAAATAGGCTACACGACTTTGTTATACCATTCAAAGGCACGGGAACAATGGAATGGGATATACAAAAAAAAAAGGAACAATAAAATATAAATAACACATGTTGCGTGGCAACTGAAATTCACAAACACAAACCGTGCGAAAAGAAATGCCGTTATATGTTAATAGGCTACGCCAAAAATAAATACTTTCTACGGTGGGTAAATTTTACCTGCTGGCGCTTATAGGTATAAATGCCTCAAACTTTTTTCTGTTTTTGTCTATAACTTTCTTACATTAGGAGGTGCTTAACTCAATTTTAGGAAAAGTCAAGAACTGGGAGACATGATTTTTTTTATTGAAACAGAGTTACATATACTTGAAAAACAGAAACGGGTAAATTTTACCCCGTGGCGGTTTTAGTGTTAAATGGTATTATTAAAGTTATCTTTAGGTTGCAATAAATTTCATTATACATGTGATTTAGAAAGTGCTTGTGAGGAATGGGTTTCAGTCTGTCACATTTGGCTAACATTTCCATGTTTTTTCTCTGGCAATACACACAGGCTGTAGGCAAAGAGATTTTTAAAAAATTATTTTTAATTGGGAGAAATATCCCTTTGCATACTTGGTTCTAAGGCACATGACTAAAAGGAATTCACTAAAGACATGGGTACTCAATGAACCCCATCCTTTGAAAGGAATTATTTCAATATAAATAATTGTATACTGTTTAATCAGTGCCTTTAAATTATAGGTAAAACATGTTACATTTTAATAACATTGGATTTATTTTGTTTCTCTAGGCATGTTTTGTGGGAAAGAAAAATGTATATTTGATTGACATCCGAAACAACTGGAATACTTCGCAGCACGTTCCCCAGTCATGGAGCAAAATACTTGGAGAATGGAAAATACATGGGATAATTCTCTGTCATCAGCAGAGGAAAATAATTCAGAGACGTGTCTATAGAATAGAAGAAGCCGCAGATACATGAGAGAATGGATCTACAAAAGCTGTTGAGACAGGAGCTTACTGAACTTCAAAATTTGTATAAGGATGGCAGGGATCGAAATGACAATCCTGTCAAAATTATAGAGAACAAGATCCGCATCGCTTTGAATGTACCACAGGAATACTGGTTTCCTGCTAGTCATTCTCTAAAGGGTCTCATAGAGGACATCAGTGGACAGTTAGACACACTACAGAATCTCTCTCTCTCAGTCAAAATGATTTCAGATGAAGATGTTTTAAGGAATGCATCTGGAGGCCTAGCTTTAGAAGGGATTTACAAAACCAGCAATCCACAGGACTTGCTGGCAAAAAGAGAGCAGCTCATTGAGGTTCCAGATTCATTTTCAATTACTGGTCCGCAACAAAGTGCCATTTATGGGCAGAAAGAGTTTTCATCCCAAAAGTCCCAAACTGTTTATCAGGAAGTCATGGAGAAACTGGGCTTAAGCTTCAGCGACTTGGTAAAGGCAGGATCCCAGGGCATTGGCTTTGGAAGCACAGAAGAGGAAATCAAATTAAGGGAGGCAAAGGAAAAAGGTGCTCATTCATATGAAGAGACATACATCTGCAACACAAAGTACAGCTACATCCCACTAGCTTCCAGCATTATTGAGAAAAATCAACTCAAACTTTCCTCTGGAGCAGTACATGCACTTAAAGACATTGAAGCAGTCATTATGCATGGTAAAGACAGTGAAACTTTAACTTCTAGAATTGCCAAATTCTATGATAGATTTGGTTCACATGTGAACCAGGGCCATATACACTTTGGAGGGATTTTCTGGTGGAGAGCTTCTGCTGCAGTTTTCAGTAGCGATGATCTGTCAGATATTAAGTGGGTGACATCAGAGGCTCTGAATGATTTTGTCAGTGCTGGATATTATGGAATTCCTCAAAAATCTTCGACCAGAGGAATAGCATCCTCTCCACATCTGAAAGGGTCTTCCACTAGAACATCCGATGAAGCCTTGATGAATCAAGTTGAACTTTCAATCAGTAAAACTGGTGGTCCTGCTGAGGTTGATGATCACTTGCAGTGGAAGTCCCATCTTGTGACTAATAACAGAACCTGGAGTGTTATTGATAGAGGAACAACCCTGATTCCTGTGTGGGAAATACTCATAGCTGCTCATAAAGATGACTTCAAAGACATTTTGAATTTAAGCAAAATATTAATGGAAGCATACACAGATATCACAAAGGTAAATGTACAAAAGGTATTGGAAGATACTACTGAGGCAGAAATAGCAAAAGGTCTGATTCAGTCAGTAGTGCATTGGTCTGCTTCAGAATGTTTATCTCACTTGACAGAACTACAGAAATTAAAATGCAGGCTTCTTGAGAAAACAGGATCCCACAACATCTGGATTCATATTTGTCTCTCTAATGAGATGCTTCAAAATTATCTGTTGGATGTGGCTGCAGTAAACAGCTATTCCATAGATGTAAGAACATTGATGTGCTCTCTTTTGGAACCTCATGCATTCGCAGTTAAGAAATTCCCAAACGGAAAGAAAATCTTGGCATGGATCAATCAAACTCAAAAAGATGCAAACAGAGTCATTTCTGCTGCCACCAGGCCTCAGGCCAACCTGTTACAAACAGAATTGACAACATCCATGGATGAAGACAGAAAGGTATCATCAAAAGTAGAAGGAGAAGGACTGCAGCTCAAAAAAGCACACTCGGAGGGCAAAAGTTCATTCATTGAATACAGCCTTGGTGGTTGGAAATATCTAGGGAGTGCACTTAAAGCTATAGTCATGGGGACGCAGATGAATGACGGAAGAGCAGAGCCAAAGGATACAGTCTACAAGAAGGATAATTCACTACTGAAGCAAGTGCCATCCTTATCTCAGATTCAAATAAAAGATGAGGAAAATACACCCGAAAATGACACTGCATGTAAAAAAAGAGACAGCCTCATGAATTTGCTTCAAAAGCTTGGTCTGACTGCCTCTTACCCCAAAAAGATGTCACAAGCAAATGTTCTTCTCATTGACACTTTATCGCTAAGTGTAAATCAACCGAGGTCAGAGAAAGAGCTGAGCTCCCACTACCTCTACAAGCTCACGATGTTGGACTACAGAGCCAGGTACATGTTTATAAAGCATGACACAAGTAGCATGGATTTAGAGGATGCTGGAGCCACTGTTGACAATGATGATTTTTTTGATTTTAGTGACAACATTTTCCTGGATGTGAGCTGCACAGAGACACAGATTCATCCAATGGATGTTCACATGGCAGTTTTCCATTGTGCTAATGACTTCTTGCGACAGTACATTGTCAAAAAGCTCTCTACTTGCCAATTTGCAATTCCCTTCCTAGTACCTGACCCCTGTACGGAGGAGGTTGAATTCCCCTTCTGGATCCTGCAATACATCAGTAAATCATGGCAAAGTAACACAAATTCTACAGCTGACAGTCCTGGAAAGTACAAGAGCAGAAAAATGTCCTGCACACCAGTCCCAGTTGTTTCCTTTATTAGACTAGGTGAGTCCAATTCCAACTCCAAGTCCCAAATATTGAATGGTGTCATTAGCAAACAGAGGCACAGTGTATTTTTTCACCGCCATTGCAAGGGGAGCACCAAAGACAGCTTGCTCATGAATGGAGTTGTGGAGATTGCATGGTACTGTCCAGGAGGGAAGGACGATGACATATTTGATGATTGTGTGGCCTTTCTGAACCTTCATGGTGATGCAGCAAAGCATCAAAAACAACTTGAGTTTCTTCAGGCAGTAAGTACTGTCAATGTGCTTCTACTTTCAGAGCATCCTTTGGATGAAGCCGAAAAAGCGATTTCCCAGAAACTCTCTAAGTCTCCAGTCCCTTTGATATGCATGTTCTCAGGGAAAGAACTCATTCAGCGGTCAAACAATTCTACCAAAGTTAGGCTAGCCGCAAAGAACAGGAATCATGCTGAATTTACAGAAGAACTGATTTTAAGTATCAGACAGTGCATTGGTGAAAATAAACAGACAACAAACATTGACATGTGCCGTCAAGTTGCAATTCAACAACAGTTCAAAGTGAATGAAGTTCACAAAACATATCAAGAAGGTTATGAACAGGCTCAGACATTAATTAGTCTTTTGAAGGAGGAAAGCTCTTCGGCTCTGAAGGAGAAGGTTTTGCCCCTTCAGGGTGAATTGTGGCATGAATGGTGTAGAAAAAACAAAGAGCAGTATCGCTTACAGTGCAAAGAAAAGGAAAGCATTGAACAGCAGCTGAGTGAAATCTCAGCTAAAATGGAAGCAATTAGAGAGAGTCAGCTATTTAAGGCCACACCTCTTAATGACTTTGTAAGATCATTCATAGAGTGCTTAAGTAAACCTAATAGTTCCCAAGACACAAAACTCTACACATTGCAGTGGCTCACAATCTTCCTGGATGATCTTACCACTGATGTACTTGCAGAGCTTGAAGTGGACTATCAGTCAACCTGGAGAAAAATGAGAGAAGTACCAAAGGACAAGGAAAAAACATCTCATGTCAATAAAATGCAAACAAAACTCAACAACATATCTGACAAAATGACTGCAACAACCATTAGCCTCCAGCATCTTATGAGAGAGGTTGGTCAACTGTATGAAGCCAGTCAAACAACACCAAAAGCACCAGGACCAACAAAACAATTCTCCACTATACTGCCTAAAATTGGGGCAGATATGCTGGTTTATGGGTGTCCACTTGAACTAATGGATGGAGATGCTGCCCATGTGCCTTTAACATGGATTGAAGCTGTTATGGATGAACTTGTTAACATTCTTGGAGACAGAAAGTTATTTGTTCTGTCCATTCTAGGGCTTCAAAGCTCTGGGAAATCCACTCTGCTGAACACCATGTTTGGTGTTCAGTTTTCTGTGAGCGTAGGAAGGTGCACCCGTGGAGCCTTCATGCAGCTCATACCTTTGGACTCCAGCATCAGAAATAAACTGGGATATGACTTTGTCCTCATTGTGGACACAGAGGGACTCCGATCACCAGAACTCAGTACAAAGCTATCAGTGAACCATGACAATGAGCTTGCCACTTTCATTATTGCAATTGGTGACATAACTGTAATAAACATTATGGGGGAAAACCCAGCAGAGATGCAAGACATCCTTCAGATTTGCGTGCAGGCTTTTTTGCGAATGAAACAGGTCAAAATTGCACCAAGTTGCATTTTTGTACATCAGAATGTTGCTGATGCATCAGCTGGAGAAAAGGCTATGGAAGGGAGAAGACGTCTCCTGCAGAAACTTGATAATATGGCTACCATAGCAGCAAAGGAAGAGAGCATTGATAGCATTAATGAGTTCAGTGATGTAATACAGTTTGACATTGAATCCCAAGTGTTCTACTTCAAGAATCTTCTGGAGGGGGATCCTCCCATGGCCCCACCAAACCCTTCCTACAGCCAGAATGTGCAAGAACTGAAAACCAAGCTGCTAACAATTGCAGAGTGGAAAACAGAGCATACATTTTCCTCATTTTCAAAATTCAGATCACGGGTTGGTGACGTTTGGAGAGCACTTTTACAGGAGAACTTTGTTTTCAGTTTTAGAAACACAGTTGAAATGATGGTGTACACTTCTCTAGAAGAAAAGTATTCAGCATGGTCATGGGAGCTGAGAAAATATGCTCTGGAGATGCAGAGCAAACTCTGCAACCAAATTGGCAGCAACTTGATTCAGGATGTGAATGTACTAGAACTGATGAAGCATTTTGACAATCATGTCTATAATCAACTGCAACAGGACATAGAAAAGTATTTCAAAGAAGACAAACATAGAGAAACTCTTATAACATGGAGGGTGAACATTGACAAACGTTTCAGGAACCTAAGAACTGAACTCATTGATGGGACAGTAAATAAATGCAAAGAACTAATTACCTCCAAGAATAATAGATCAGAACTAGACCAGAGGAAAACGGAATACACTGCTGAGTTGACCAAGCAGAGCAAAGCCCTGGCATCCAATCTAAAAGCACAGCGCCTTGACGACAAACAAGTAACAGAAGAATTTGACAAACTCTGGGAGAACTGGACAGCTAAAGTGGTCAAAGCACACATCCCCAATGAGTGTGTGAATGTAAAGGCTGCAGTGGAGGCAATACTCCAAAAACACTTTGAAAAACAGCCAAATGTCTTTCAGAAAATAAAAGGTGCAACAGGTAATTTTGAGTTTGACAAGGAAAAACATGTTTCTCAAAATATTTTTCAGAAGATAAAATCATGGGTAAAGGCTTTCTCTCAAGAAGTTAAACAATTTCAACAAGAAGTGACTCATTCTGTCGAAGCATATGTCACTGCAAAAGAAACCAGCAAGGAGGATTTTGATACTTGCTTCATTTATGAGATACTAAAAACAATTGAGAGGACCATTGCTGAATTTGAGCGCTCCACAGGCAAGCTTAAGTTCACAAATGAATTCAAGGCAGACTTGTCTATTCATCTTTGCCTGAAATATGTTTCAAGGTTTCAGAGGATGCAGAAAACCTTCAAGACTGCAAACCATCCACTGACATATCTGGAAAGCCAAAGAGACAAGTATCTCCAAGCATTCAGAAACTATTGCAAAGGAGCAAATTCTGTAACAATATTTGTTGATTTTCTCTGTAAACACATCAAGCCAGAATTTCTGACTGCAGTGAATGAGAAAACCAGTCAGCACATTGCAGGTGAAATGAAATCCAACAATCCAGCTTTTAACAGCAATAGGTCAAACCTTGAGAATCACATACTGAAATATCTGGCGACTGTGGAGGACTTCAGCTTATTTGATGAATACATTGTCTTCCCAAAGAGATATTTTGAAAGATTTATCCAAGAAAAGAACGATAACTTTTGCAGTGATACTGGAAAACTGCATATGATGCACAAGGAAAATCTTGGAACCCTCAAAAATCTGATTTTATCAACAAGCACAGAAGCAACTAGAGAAGTGGAAGATAAGAAAGGAAATGCATCCATGTGGCTTGACTGCTTCTGTAAAACATTGGGGGAGCACATGGTAATAAACAGAAAGGATTTGCATACCATTGAAAATGAAGACATTGAAGACTGGACGTTTTTCAAAGATGTGATGGCCAAGTCTCTCGATGAAATTCTGAAGGATGAAAAAGCAATTGACATGGAAACTTTGAGAAAGAAACCAACTGAATACCTCTTCAACCAGCTGCAGGGGTGCTGGGCTCAGTGTCCTTTCTGCAAAGCCATCTGCACAAACACCATCCCCAACCATGATGGAGAACACAGTGTAACGTTCCACCGTTGTGATGCACTTGCTGGCTGGCACTACAGGGGCACAAATATTTTTTCAGTCAATTTCTGCACCACAGCAGTCAGCAGTGATCAAAAATTCATTCCTCGTTGGAATGAGAATGAGAGTATCCCCTACAAGACCTACAGAAAAGCTGGAGACCCTTACAATAAATGGAACATTACTCCAGATGGCAGTGTGCAGCGCTACTGGAAATGGTTCATCTGTCAATTTCAGGAACAATTGGAGAATAAATATAAATATAAATTTGTGGGTAAAGGTGCAATCCCAAATGAATGGAAAACATTCACAAAAGAATCTGCTTTGGCAGAGTTAGTATAATTAGGATGAGCACACATGCACCCAGTTTGCATAAAATCATTTAGTCATTTGAACTACATGTTATGCAGTGGAGATACTTAAGTGAATATTTTTATATACTGCAGGACAATCTGCTAATCTAACTGTTTTACTGGAGGTGAAAGGAGAAAAGTCCTGCTAATTTGAGGTCCTGAACTTTTTGACTGTTTTTTTGTGCATACAATTAGATAAATCTGAGAAAAGAAAAAAAAAAAAAACTTTATTTTGAACATAATGAAACACTTCTTTCATCACATTTTAGTTTAACTCAATTTTTCCAAAATCACAGAAAGAACAGTAATCAGACAGCTAGCCTAGCATAGCAGCAGATACAAAAAACAAGGAAAGTGACAGTTTGCAGGACAAAAATGGTCAGACGGAGAGATTTCCTGAAGGAGGGACTAAAAACAAAAACTGAGGACATTCATCAACAAAAAAGAGAGCAGAGATTGAATAGGGTGGAGAAGCTTCTGTGGTTGGGACGAGTGCAAACCAATCACCTGGATGGCAGGAAGTGCAAGTCGCCTGTTGTCCTGTTGGCTGCAGTGTAGGACTTTGAACCTGACCCTGGCAGAAACCACAGACAACCACAGAAAGCAGACAACAGAACCACAGAAAACAGACATCTGACTATTTTGATATATCAGAATGAAATGTTGCAGGGAAATGAGGCTGCCCTCATAGTCTCTGAAAATGCCTTTCACTCCCTCAAAGGACAAGCAAAATGTGAGAGAGCAGAACACAGCGGTCTGACTAATGAGCCTCGCAAAACAGACCAAGCCTCACCACCACTACAGAGGACAGAGCCCCACACTCTGACACCCCTCACCCAAACCCACAGGTCCACACCAAGGTGGCTCAGATGAGGAAGGGGAGCTAGTGGGGCTAAGAGAACAAGGGCAAATTAGGCAGAAATCAGACCTGATCCCCAAAAAACACGTGGGGGGTTTCTTTCCCAAGTGGTTATTGCTGCTTGCTTTCCATACATCATCATATCATCATCTTGCTGCAGAACATTAATCAGCTATGATCATTTTTAAAAATAAAAAAATAATGTGATCACATCAATAAAAAATGATTAATTCAGGAGAAAGTAATCATATTTTGAAACATGGAACATCTTCAATGTTCATTGTGCATGTATATGTTAATTATTTTTTAAAATCTATATTTGAGGAATATAAAACATTTTACCAAAATGTGGCAGCCCTACCAGGTCATTCTACTTTTAAAAAAAAAAATGTTTTACATTTTATTAACAAAGTGTAATTTTCTTTTCAATATTTATCAAAGTGTGATTTTCTTATAGATTTGTGGAGTTTTCTATATTAATGAATGCAATTGTATATTAAATAGAACCTGGTCTACACTATGACATAACCATATATAACCAGCAAACATGCAAAGGAACCTCCCTATCAAAGACATTAGGGATGAATAAATGCTTGCAAAGATGAACAAGATTCATAGATGATTGGGAGTAGAAATAACGAAAATGTCTTATGATTTACTTTTTATTATTTTTAAGTATTCAGTAGTTTGACTTGTATTATCCATAAGGGTTTTATGTAATTTTAGATACCTTTATTGAACTGTCAAAGTGTTCATAGAAAATGTATGTCTTATGAATTACAATTAAATTAAATGATATTCCAACTTCCTGTGTCTCATGCCATTGTTAAATATGCAATACGCTATAAGGGTAACAATAAAAAGGCTGGGCTTCCTCCTCCACAGTGAAAGCAGAATCATCAGTCTCAATGTATACAGTATGTAGTTAATTCTAAGACTGTCAATATAGATTTAGTTTTAAGATCAAATAGTTAGATCAAATAGTTAGTAACCAATACACAAAACATGAGCACATGTGCATACGCACCTTCATTGTGATTAACATTATTGCTAATTTGGGAAGTTTGGAAGTAGGGGGTATTTTTGAGATGATATTACAATGGATATTCAATTTTATAGTATTTAACACTAGTTCCAATAATTGATTGCTTGTATGTTTGTAGGTTCTGCTACACAGTGTTGCTCTTACCTCAGTCATGTATAAGCATTTGCTTTTTTTTCAGCAACAACACCTAAAACTTTAGATCAAAGCAAAATGAATTGACAGGGTAGTTGGAACGATAGTCTGTCTTCATCCCCATTACACTTATTGCATATATTAATTGTACCCCATGCATGCATTGCTTCTCTTCAAGGTTCTATGTGTAGAACTTTCGTTTAGGGGTCTTGTAATCTCCAATTCCCAACTGGAATTGGGAAATAGGATAATTTCTAATCGATTGGCCAGACAGCTGTTCATCAAGTGTGCTATTGGCCCGGGCCTTCTGCTATCCATGGGAGAGCCCACTGAAGCCACACTTATTGAGAGTAAAACTGTCAAAATAAAGGTTTGTATTCATGCCATTTAGAGCAATAAATGAGCACTGAAGGACTGATTCAAACTTTTCTAGAGAAGCAAAAGCCAAATTTAATTTCAATTTCAGTGTGATTTGCTTCAACCAGGGGCAGACATGGTTGGACAGAAGACAAAAACAATCTGGGCCCATCTTCCAAAACATCTTGGCAAATTACTGTTAATAAATATGCCACTGTTTTTGTATAACTGCAAGACATGTATGTGCTTTCATTGCATTGTTGTGTGGAGTTTATTAGGGTTTAGCCTGCATGCAGATTACAATATACTGGTTGCATGAAACTCAGTACGGTACATTGAAACAATTTTCTAGCAATCATTCTAAAGACTTATGGCTTGTAACAGATTTTGTCCAGTAGATGGAGTGTGTGAGGGAGTCCGGCAGCAGTTAGAGCAGCAAAAGAGTGGCAGGAGACAAAAACTTCTGTTCACCCAGGTTTATTTACAGGAGACGTGCTTCAAACCCAGAACTGGTGCAAAATATGTACAGGTGACAACACGACAAAATATATATATACAACAAATACCATGAACAAAACAAAAAGGAGTAAACAAAACACAGTAGGCTATGCCTAGTAGGCCCTACTTGTTGGAATAAGCTGCGTGTCTAGCATGACCACTCAGCACAAACAGAAAAAAAAATCCCGCCCAGGAGGACTTTTCCTCTGGCTTATATAGCACAAGCCCCTCCCCAAGAAATCCTATTACAAAACAAAATGAATCCCTTTATCATTATGTCTTATTTTACATTTACATTTCAAGAACAAACAATAAATAATTACTATGCATAAACGAATGTGAATAATGAATTGCCCATTACGGAAAACAAAAGCAAATGCATACATCCTCTCCCCTTGGGATTTCACACGATGTGTCCCAAACATCCCCATGGTATGGCCTGCGCTTCCTTGGAAGGCTTCCAGAAAAACCGGCTGTATGTTTGGTTGGTCTTTGCTAACGTTTAATATAATGCAAAATAAAACAATGTTTAACATAAATGTTACATTATACCTTCAATAATTAATCTTTTTTCCCCCACAAATTTACGACAAACAACGGTACCGCTACCAATTTCATTTAACAGAAATTGCGGTCGTTTTAAAAAAAAAAGTATTTTAAATTCACGGTAAAACGAACATAGTTTCTTTTCCGTTTTTGCCATATTTTCTCGTTCTCATTCATTTACAATTCACCTTCAGAACACACACAAACAATGGTAAGTACATTTTTCCTTCCTTCCTTCACATTACTTTATATGGTTGTTAAGTTGCCCGCAATTAAAAGAACACGAACAGGGGTTTAAATGCATTCGACCATGTGCGCATGCTTAAAACTGTAAATGTCCACAGGTCATGGTTTCACTCCATGACGGAGTGATTTGGCCGTTTCATTCTACTGTCACTCTGAAAAATAAAACACATCTTTAGTTTTACCCCATCATTTCAGAAGTACTGATAATGGGTAGGGGTCTCTACAGAGCACTTCTGGCCTACTGTTATAGGGCTCCCAGAGTTAAAATACAAGCTATTAGTTCTGTTTCTTCTGTTTAGGTTGGGATTATGTTTATATTGTTGGGACATTTATTTATTATTGCTGGTGAGACAGGGTTGTGCAGCTCTGAGTGGATGCATTGCCTACCCGGCGTACATTGTGTACCCAGTTTGCTTAGTAGTATACTTGCACCCCAGCCCTGGCCCCAGCTACCTTCCCTTGGGCCCTGGTGTGAGAGGTTAGGGAGTTGTTTTTAACATGTGAGAAACGCAGAGGTCTAAAACTTGTTGTGGGTACAGATATCATAGGTCCAGGGACTCCCGCATCTCAGAGACTCAGAAGTCCTGTGGCATGATACCTTCCACCAATCTCAGAGGTCTAGACTTGGGTTCCACATGTGGCAGATTCCAGACGGTCTCCAAACCCTTTGCAGACTGTAGCTTCACTCTCATCGGGCTGGAGACTTGTATCTTCCGTGTAACCATGGGTCCTGTAAACATTACATCGGGCTTGGTATTCAGAGGTCCAGTGATCACTGGCACAGGCCTCAATCTCCGGGACTTATAGGCATGGCTCCCCCAGGACAAATTCCAGATGGTCTAAAGACTTGTTACAGCCTGTGTCTGCACTCTCAGGGGACTCGCACCAGATCCAGTATCAGTGGTCATTAAACTTAGTCTTTTTGTGCCAGAGCCTGAAGTCCTAGGCTATGCATCCAACCCCATACTCAGGGGTTAAATGACTTAAATTCTACTACTAGGAACTCAGAGGTCTGAAACATGTCATTTAGTACACAGAGGTTTCTTATAAATGACTTAGATCTAGTATTAGAACTCGGAGGTCTCTTCTAAATTGCACCCAGCCCTGGGTGAGCAGCGCGGCTCTGACTCTGAGATGCAAGCATACCTACCACAGTGACCAGAACACTGCACCTCAGTCTGTATGCACTGGCTCTAGTGGGTCTGCATTTAATCAGGAGCCACAATATCTTGTCGTTCTGCGAACTGTTTTCAAGGAAGTCCACTTGATTTGATATTGAAAATAATCTACTTGCCAAATGGACAATAGAAACTTGCAAAACAAATCTAATATTATCATAATAAAATATTCAGTAAAAACGATGGCTAAACCTTTAATTGTCACAGTGTCTGCAGCGATGTGTCTGTGTGTGGTGTTTGGTTGATGGGGAGAGGGTGGCCTCTCAAATTTTCATGTGAACAATGTTGGACATCACCTGCATCAACCTTTTTTGGTCCAGTCTCCCCAAGGATGAGATGTCTCAAATGCCAGGCACTAATGAAATGGCAGATCGTGTCATGAATTCTGTGTCTGCAAACTGAAATGATGAGTGCAGGGAGTTCAAAATGACATAAAAAGAAATATGTCCATTTTTTCTTCTTCACAAAATACATTCTCTGGCCACCGGGAGTGTTGGTTATAATATTTTAAATAAAATTGCAACAGTCAAAATGGTGGATAAGTGTAGGCTGCCTGACGTGGAAAAAGAGGACCACTTCTTTTAGAAAATAATATTTTTTATTATCAAATTAAATATTACGTAGCATGGATCAATGTATCTTGAAATGTCAGTTCACAGACCCAGCGGTGGTTGGTATGCTGAAAATGAGTGGGGCATAAAACTGTCCTTTAAAGTGATAATTGGTCTAAACCTGTGTTCATTCATTTTCCTTGATTAACAAGCTTGTCAATGATTGGCTGATTTGATCCTATAGAAGCATCTATTCAACAAAACCTGCCTACACTATTTGCATAGTATTGCCCATTAAATGCTTGGGGGTCCAGCATATCATCATGTGTCCTCACCAGATTCAGTGAGAACACAGCATGAGACCAAAACCAGCATGCACAGTGTGTCCCCAGAGCTGGGGTTGGGAATGACTGGCTCAGTGGGACTGCTGCTTTCACATCCAGCTGTCATTTACACACACTGACCAGCAGAGGGCACTTTTGTTTAAACATCATGCTCCAGCAGGAATGAGACTGCTGACATCACTGCAACGCCTCACAATTTAACTTTTTTTTTTGTCTCCCCATTCATTATAAAGTGACTTTTGTTCTGAGCTCTGTGTGCTCTCAGCTTTCCTTTCAGCCTAGTCCCATTGAGGTTATACAGATGAATAAGTTTACATAGTAAACAAGTAAAAAAGATAAACAAGTTATTATAGTTTGATTGTTCTGACTGTTTAGCAATTATTTAGTCCTCTTTCATATTGCTGGCTTGAAGCGCTGGCATCTTCTTTTAGTTTTTTGTTAGGACACTTCTCCTCTCTGTATCACGTTTTCAACTTCCCCACATCATCGCCCACTTTCTTTCAGAAAAAAGAAACTTCTTGCTGAGACAATGCTTTTCACCCGCACATTTCGACCACAGTAAATATTTCATGTACACACACAATGTCTTCAGATGTCATTCATGAGATTATCAGTAAAATTCAGCTAAAATGTCAGTTCACGCAAATATCTGGGTTAATCAAATCATTAAAAGCAGAAGTTGGCATGAAGCAACAAATATTGCCAGATGGAACCCACAGACAAACCCTACACTGAACATAGAAGTATTCACAAAGGCTGTTTCCTGGATTATCAGAAGCAGATTTACTGGTTTGTTCGAGGCCTGCTGTGTGTTTTGGCAAGCTAAGCTTTATTGTTGGCTCAATAAGCAGTTCTTTTTTTATTTAACTTTTATTTACCCAGGGTAGGTTCACTGAGCACTGATGCTCTTTTGCAGCAACGCCCTGCTTCAGTTATTGAAGGAATGAAAACCCACAACATGGGAAATGATGTCCAATAGGTATGTCTGTTACAAAACATTTCAATTAAAGTCATGCAACATAAATTCTTCATCACATTGGTAATAAATAATTAGACCTGTAAATCACAGCCCTGCTGATTTAAGTACTTGTGACAAACAGCACAAACAGGGCTCTTTAGCGAGGTATCAGTATGAGGATGAATAACACGGTTGTGAGCCAATGTTTCCTTTGGGAAGAAATGGGAGTTTCATATCACAGGTGCACCAGGTTTTCTCTGTCCCTGTATTGATTTTGAGGTCACATTCCTCCGCATCTGTGTGAGCCTGATGATTATCAGGGGACACAGTGATTGTGTGTCCCAATGAAGATCACCAAACAAGAGGGAAGAAAGGTGTGTGTGTGTGTGTGTGTGTGTTTGTTTGTTTGTGTGTGTGAGAGAGCGTGTCTAGCATACAGTGCCCTCCAGAATTATTGGCACCCACAATTAACATGAGCAAAAATGTTTATGTTCTTTGATGAATTTCCATTTAATTCAATTGGACTGATTTGAAATGAAAATTATTCCAACACTGGTGATTTGTGTGTGAGTTAGTGGAGTGGGTAAGTGTGTGTGGTTTGGCTTGTGAGTCTGGGAGTCCAGAACACATTTACTGTGAGGACTTCACAGTAGTCCATGTTTTTATCCTTATTGATTGGGTACAGTTGTTGAGTCAGACTGTAAATGGTTTCTGACTTAATGTGCGCTCAGTTTTGAAATTAAATTATTCCCCAAATTTTAACAGAAAAGCAAATCCTTTGTTTGCCCTCCTAGATATCTACTGTTTAAATGATGCATTAATTTCCAGTCTGAATAATAGCATATACAATAAAATGCTCCGTGTTAGCCTAAATCAACTCAGATTTTCGATGGTTTTCTCTGAATAAATTGGATGCATGTATTGGACGCATGCAGTCGCTATTTGAAATAAAACAAATTTAAAAAAAAAAACTGTGCTGGTACACTGTTTTTCTTTAGCACAGTTTTCTTTTTTCTTAATTTTCATTTATTATAATTTTTATTCCAGACAGGAACTATTATGTTTATCCTAAGCAGACTGTTAGCTCTTGGTTTGGTAGATCTTGTACATCAGAACAATAATGTGATTAATTAACTTGATTAAACATCCTTTTCAAACACCTCTGAGGCAGCTACCCAAGGGAACCACCCAAGTCACATAAGAGCCATAGACCAGCCATAAGAGCATGTTCCCATGCTTTTTCCCAGGTAATGATAAAGTATGTTAAGCAATCTGTGATCATGACTGCAGACCGTGTGGGATATTTAAAGTGCAAGGACTAATAAAGATGACCCTGTGGCTCATCAGCATGTGTTCTGTCAATTAACAGACTCTCATCAGTCCATTAATTCAACACAAACTGTACATACCACACATGACATGCACTTGCACATTCCCTCAAGCCTCTAACACACACACACGCATGCACGTCTTGATATACACACCCATCAGGCTATGCACAGATAACTAGGCTTAAATAAGGTTACTTGGCTGGACACTGATAATGTATAAGATGTTTCCCTACATGTGCATTATTCAATGTTATTTATCACACACCATGTGCTGCAAGTTACTGTTAGCAATTCCAAATTCTTATAATAAAAAAGCAACTAGAATTATCTAATAGCGCCTAAACTAAATCAACAAAGGTACAAACGTATCAGAAGAAATCCAAGTTTAAAGTCACATTCTTCAGCCTCAATAGCCTCTTGATACACACTGGGAAAAATAAAAGCCAAGTGACTGTGAACCCACTACAATGGAAAATCTTCAATAGAAGAAATAAAAGGCAGATTTACAATTTCAGCATGTGTGCACAATTTTGTGAAATATTTTGTGAGTGTGTGTATGATTTCACAATATATGCCTATAAGCTAATGTGTGTAGAATGTGTCTGTGTGTTTCCAGATCATGAACTACCTGATACAATTTTTGCACTTCAGATCACAAAAATACAACTCACTTGTGTATTTAAATGTGAATTAACGAAACAAAAGAGACATTTTTTCCTGAAAGAAAACTATTTTTGCCAAACATAGAATTCCACAAATATGAGAAAATTTATACATATACACTTTTGACTGTTTTTTAAAATCACACAACAGTATGGATGATGGATGGAGGGATTGATGGGTTTGTAGTAAGTGATCTATTCACACTGCACATGTGAACTGATGAGTGTCTGTATGTGAATGTCTGCGTGTAAGTTATATATTTTGCATTTGTAACAGGTTCTGCTGGTTTTACAGTGTTTCTCGGAAGGGAAGGTGTGCCTTCTCTTCCACTTACTTCTCCTTGCTGTGGCCTCAGGCAAGACTTCAGATGGATCAGGGCCAAATTCTTCCACTTCAGTAGCCTTCACAAAGAATGCAGATGGTAGAATGCATGTGTTTCCATGAAAAATCGTACAGATAGTCATGAGTACCCAGGTCTTGTACTCTGCTGCATTCTTAATTATTTTTGTACCCAAACGGTGTACTGATTTTACAATAATATGAAATTGACCATCATCGATTTTAAATGGTCTTATCCATACGGTTGAAGATGGTATCAGTTTTCATGAAGGTTATGGGTTTTTTAACGATGTTAAAGTGAATGGATCAATTTTGAAATGAAAACAACAAAAAGTTTGAATACATTTTGTTCAAGTTCAAGTTCTAGTTTATTTATATAGCACATTTCATATACAAGGAAATCCAATACGCTTTACACAGATAAAATGCACATTTGCGTATATACATGTATAAAATAAAGTGAAACAATATGGATAAAATATACATATAAATGCAAACCTACACTTGACTATACACATTAATAAAATAAAGAGAAAAAATAAAGTTAAAAATGTATAAAATATATGAAAAAGCATTAGTCAAATGCTAATTCTTTTCTTTTTTGGGAAGACCAGAGAAGAGGCCATTGCAGTTGTCCAATCTGCTGGTAATAAAAGCATGCACCGGTTTCTCTAAGTCCGGTTTTGATACACAACCTCTTATTTTTATGTTTTTAAGGTGATAAAAATCTGATCTTGTGACACTGTTGATATGGCTGTTAAAACTAAGGTCAGCATCCACGATTCCAAGATTCTTAGCTTGATCCTTACACTTAAGAGACATGGTATCAAGTTGAACCTTAAGTTTTTTTCTCTTAGTTATACAACCAAATGTAATTACCTCAGTTGCATCTTTGTTTAGGAGCAATACATTTTGGGACATCTAATCATTTATGTCCTCAATGCACTGAACAAATGAGTCCACTGGACTAAGGTCATCAGGTGAGAGAGATATATAGAGCTGGGTGTCATCTGCGTAGTTATGGTACTGTAAATGTTTTTTTTTGTATCACATGCCTGAGTGGAAGCATGTAGACATTAAATAAAAGAGGGCAGAGGATTGATCCCTGCGGAAGTCCACATGAAATTGTAACCCGTTAGAAAAATAGCAATGCTTTAAAAGAGTCCTGTAGCTTTAAGAAAGGGAGGCTCCCTACCTAACTTGTTAGGAGGACTTGTTTTGCATACCTAATTAGTTTTATTGGCTGTAACAGGCAGTAATGTCTTAAGATCATTCTGGAAAATAGTTAGCCCTGCCCACTCCCAGGGACTTGGTTGAGACTGTTTGTCGCACAGGAGAGTGCGCAGCAAGAGGGGAGAACGGGAGAGAGTAGTTCCTTAAATGACCCAGGGACCAAATATTTTCCAGATCGCATACTTCAATCTCTTTCCTAGTGATCTTCGCTGGGTTTTTTGGATACCCGAGAAGAAACCTGTGAACCTAGGATTCTCTCCCTGACGAGGGAGATGGCGAGCCGACCAACTCATCTTCATCCATTTGAGGAAGGACCCCCTGATACCCCTTGTTTCTCCCAACCCCACTCCGGTGTGGTAGGATTGTGACTGAGCAATTACATTTTATTTGATACTTTATTTTTGTAAAAAGGGTGCACCCAACCAACAAAACTGACTTGAAACTAACTAAATTGAACTTGACCAATTGAACTGAACCAGACTGAACAGAAGACATTCAGAACTTAATGGACAGTGAATACAGTTACAACACTATGGAGACAAATGAATGTGTTTGAATGTGATAAGCTTTACATATTGTCATTACGTTTTCTTTAATACAGTTCTAACCATTTTGCACTTACTTTCTGGCTCCGGTTGTTCATTGTGTCCATCTCTTCATTCATAACCTCTCCTTACGAACCTAGCTTTAACCTGAAAATATTTACCTACTGCTAACTGACCCTTTAGGTGGGTTACAAAATGTTGACCTTTTCAGAAACAAAGCTATTAATTTAAATGAAGTAATTCCTGTCCTGTAAGTAGGTCCTAACCCAGTTGAGAACCAGGCCAGATAATCCAAACCACTTTTCCAATCTATCCAACAATTTCTAATGATCAAGAGTGTCAAATGCAGCACTGAGATTGAGAAGTACGAGAATAGAATGCTTATTTGAGTCTGAGTTCATCCAAAGATCATTTATGACTTTGACAAGAGATGTCTCTGTACTATGGCGCGGTCTAACTCCTGGCTGGAAATAGTCAAAGTAGCCATTTGTAGTCATTTGGTTGTACAAAATGTTTTCCAGAACCTTGCTAAGAAATGGGAGATTGGAAATAAGTCTATAATTACTGACTTCGGAAGCATCAAGATTGGTCTTTTTTAACAAAGGGTTAACCACAGTTGTTTTTAGCACACTTGGGAAAACACCAGACTGAAGAGATTTTAACAATTTGCAATACCTCCTCTGTTAAGCAGTTAATAGCTGCCTTAAAAATGCAGTAGGGAGAGGGTCAAGGCATCAGGTAGAAGATTTGAGCTTCAGTACAGCTTCATTAAATGTTGTAATGTCAATAACAGTAAAATGTGCCATTGCTCCTGTACTGTTGTTACATGTGGAAGATGGAGGCATTACTTTCTTGCCTGACATAAGCTTGCTAATGGTTTGTCTAATGCTGATAATTTTATTGCTGAAAAAAGTAGCAAATTCCTCACATTTTGAGGTGGAAAGCAACTCGGGCAATTAATGAAGGGGGGTTCACCAATCTATCAACAGTGGAAAAAAGTATATGTGTATTGTTTGCATAATAATCTTGGAGAAAAAGGACTGTCGAGGCCTTTATGCACGCTAGTCCAAAGCCTCTAACAGACTAATCAGTTCTCTGGCATGAGTATCAGTGTGGTTATCAATGTGAATATTGAAGTCACCTGATATTACTATACAGTCAAAGTCTGTGGAGATTTTGGACAGTAACTCTGTAAAATCATCTATGAAACCACTGGATTTTTTACTGGATTTCTGGACAAAATATCAGCACTGGGCTAGCACATTTCATTGCCATTGCAAGGTATTCAAAAGATGAGAAGTCCCCAAATGAGACTCTTACATTGGAACACATCAGAGAATAAACTTTCTACACCACCCCCTCTTCTGCCAGTTATAAAAAAATTAAAATTTGAGGGTGCAGCTTCTAATAGGACAGCGTAGCCATTACTATCTAACCAAGTTAAACACACACTAGGTTAGATAGTAACCAATTACCAATCACCACTATCACCAAAAAAGTTCAGTTAAATACAAAAAAAAAACAAGTTTATGTTTACTGATTAGATCATTAATAATGTATGTCTTCCCAGCTAAGGATCTGACATTTAATAAGACCAGTTTCAGTGGGTGTGTCATAGGCCTGGCAGACAGGGTTGCAATCAGAGGCAAATGTCGACTAAAAATCAAGTTGTTTAGGTTGGCCATGGTGGGTCTGAATACTGAGCAGGCCATCACAGGTCTATGGTAGGAAATGGTGGCTCCTATGTTGAGATCTATATAAAAAATATAATAATATAATATATAATATAATATCCTTGTTGTGGCAAGTGAGTGCCACCCCTCCTGCCTTCCAACAGACTCACGTGAGACAACTTTTGGTTTTTTTAGCACTTCCGTGCTCTTTTATTAAGCCCACGGCTTTCGCTCGGTCACAACGTAACACAGGCTTTTCTTTTTATTTTGGTAATTCTGTGCAGTTCCATCGTCTCTCTGGCATTCGCTGTCGAAGACTCCCGGTCTCCGCTTTTAAAAACCCCAGGCTTACTGTTGAAAACAATCAGAGGCAATCAGCGCAATTAAACAATTGATAATTATCGGCGCTGATTACCTCCACCTGACAGTTGTGACGAAGGATCCGAGAGCCGCTCCTCTCACTTTCTCTCTGCAGCCGACGCCCAAACCACACCCACCCCACCACACTTGTATTATACAGCACCTTTCCGAATGCTCAAAGTGCTTTACAGTCAGGGGGAACTGACCTCACCCACCACCAATGTGTAGCACCCACCTGAGTGATGCCATTTTGCACCAGAAAGCTCACCACACATTAGCGAAGGTGGAGAGGGACAGAACATATCAGGTACGCAATATGGTCTTCTGAGAAATGCATTTCCTACCATACTCATCTGTCATGCATGGAGATGGGAGTTGATGTTCTCAAAAAGCATCAAGGCCCCCTTTTAGTTTGGGTGAAGACCATCTCTCTTTAAAAGAATAGGCCTTGCCCAAAATAGTTCAAAGTTGTTAGGGGATCCTGATGATAACACAGTAGTCCTTGAGCCAAGTGTGAAGAGAAAACAGTCGGGACCACCTCTTTATCCCTCTCTGGTGGGTGGGGAAGGGCCCTGAGATGATGGCCTTTTCGCCAGTGTCCAGTAGTGAATTAATGAGTGCTTGATAGTCCGCCTTTAAAACGTCTGACTGCTGTGCTCTGATGTCATTGGTGCCCACATGGATGATGATGTTCTTTAAATTGCTGTAATTGATTAAGATTTTGGGGAGTCAGCGTTGGATATCCTGCACCCGTGCACCAGGAACGCAGTGAACTTTGGAGGGGCCAGATAGTGGAGGCAGGTGGACATCATGGACCATGGAAATGCCGATAACCAGGGTGGAGGTGGTTGAGTCCTTTAGGGTAAGAGGGATAGAATGGGAAGGAGGCTGGGTTGACAGGGCTTCATCCTGGTCTAGTGCACTGAAACGGTTTGAGAGGTGAAGTGGTCTTCCTGAGCACCTGTCTATCTGCTGCCAGGCAGATGGCTGAAGCGTGGAGTTGGTGGGGAGGCCAGGGTGAGGTGGGCTGCTACTAGGAGGAGGATTTCTGTGGGTGGAGGTGACGACACTGGGAGGTTCCTGGGCTGGAAGAGTGGTGGCAAATAGGTCAGAGTGGAGGGGGCCAAGCCCAGCAGCACCAATTAAGATAGTGGAGTTAAAATTGTCTTGTAATCTGGAGTGTTCCATTAAAAGTGCCGTTCGGTCACGAGTGTTTTTATTTGTTTCATGAGTTCAATGACTTTGTCCTGTAAATCCATGATTTTAATACACTTGGCACATTTAAAAGCAATGTCCGTAAAATCCTCTTCAGAAACAATTAAGAACATGTCACAGAGCTCGCATTTCATGACTTTTTCATGACCTTGCTGATCAGCCAGCGAGGTGTGGGGAGTCATAATAGCAATAAACGAAACATACTTATAAAAACAAAGTGAAAGATAAAATCAAAGGATAAATAAGATTATAATAGTTATAAGAGAACCATTCATAAAAATAAAAATGGAATAATAATAATAATAACAACAATACACTTACATTAAAAATAAATAAATAAATGAAACTTACACGTAAAATGAGTAAATAAATAAGGAGTAAGATTTAAAATATTTAAAGGACTAAAAACAACAAACAGAAGAAAACATACATGTCCAAGCAGAAGTCCAACAGATAATGGCTCTAGGCCACAATGCAGGGTGTTGTGGCCCAAAGTTTCAGGTATATCCGGTGACAGTGAATAAAATCAGGTCTCACCAGTAGAGTAGCTCCCTGCTGTAGGTAAATTTTAGGACTAGGCCTAGGCCTCACAGGTGATAAGGCTTCTGCTGGGAAGAGCTCCAGCAGCACTCATCCTAGCGGTGCAGTAGCAGTGCAGAGAGCTCCTCCCAGCAGCAGTGGTGCAGCAGGCCAGACACAGCAGGAAAGCAGCAGGCTGAGTGGTAAGGCCTACACTCAATTGCCACAGGGATCTGTGTTAAGGAGAAGGCCAAGGCTATTTTCCTAATTGCTGAAAAAATTCAGCTCAATCCATCCTGGAGAAGTCCTTGCGAACCTTCTAAGAACCGGTTTGCTTTTCCACGGGTTAGAGAGCCACGTCACTACGTCACTAATTTTGATATCAGTACTTTTAGTGGCAGGCCTAGATTTTTCAAGTGTGAATGACTTATTGACAATGCTTTGTGCGTATGAGTAACTTGGCATTTTTGTATGTTGAAAACGTTTTTCTTCAGATATAATTTCATTTGTACTCTGTTTTGAGTAGTTGATAACAGCAATGCATATAAATTGGCAGGATGGCATACCTGCCATCCCAATCTATTTTGCTTGCTCATTTATCTAGTTCCTGTGGTCATTTTGTAGTTTGACCATGCATGCACGTACGTACACACACACACACACACACACACGCGCAAACACAGTTGCTGTATACACGCACGCTCACAGGGGTCACTATGACCCTTTCAATTATGAATTTCACAGTTTTATCACAATGACACAGCAACTTATCACCCAGGCACCTACAGGGGGAGAAGGTTAAGCAGATAATATGAATCAGAAGATGCACAAAACGGTATGATCCATTCAATTTCAAGTCAGTAGCTACCCACTTCCATGTCATGAATTATCATTGAAAATAAAGAACCGTGATCTGCATAAGTTTGTGGGTGGCAGTCATAGCCCTTACGTATGTGATATTTTGCCTGTTGTAAATAGGCTGATTTTACTCTGTCAACAAATTACTCAGGACATCTGCAGTGCTGTGGTAATTTAAAAGTGCTTGGGGATGCGGATACATATCTTGTTAAGGTATTACTTGCTGTTAGCAAGGAAGCAATAACAAGGAAATGGTAAAAAAACTGAGCATCCTACTCAGGAACAGTGGTTTGATAATATGGAGGAAAGATTTTTGATTGAGAAACTCACATATGTTTTAAGAATACAAAAATTTAATTTGAAGATAGGTGGGAGAATGTATTGCTTTTAAATCACAACACACAAAGGGGAGACACCAACAATAGAAATGCAAATGTGACTGTAGAACAAGATTATTTCAAGAATATCTGTAGGTTGTGACGATGATGTGTTAACCCTGACAGATGTGTTACATTGCTTTATTATGTTATTATGCTTTTTATAAATTTGGAAAAATAAAATAGATATTTAGGTGCCAAAAAAAGAAATGGAATAATACTTCTGGCCACACTCACCAGTAGGCGTGGTCCTCTATTGCCCTGAATTCATCCTGCAAACTGAGCCCTGGCACACTTTGAAAGCAGTAATACCAGAAAGTATGGCTATTCCCAGAAATGAGTCACCCCGCATCCAATGCAGGTAAACATGACCATATTTGGTATGTATTTTCAAAATAAAACTTGCAAACTGAAAATGACAGTTAAGTGCTGAGTATTTAATCCCCAGACAGCTAGCATAACAGACAGGTCTGCTGGGATATGGACAACAGAACAGAGGAACCTTTGGCTCTGATTGTGGATTTCAGGCTCTGAGTTTCTGCAGGTTAGTGAAAATTAAACTCTTTTTTTCTAAGTACTGTGACTAAACTTAAATGGCACACTGGGTTTATCTCACTTTCTTGAACTATGTGCTCATAATCTAAATTGCATGCTGACTTACAGTACCTACTTCTTGCTTATCGCTGATCTTACAATTGTGTACACAGACGAACATTCATGCATACTCATTCAAATATACATTACAAACACTTGATGTATACACACACACATGCTTACACATATGCTTATGTGTATGCCATATTTTGAAATAGAACTGTTTTTAATGGGCTATATTGTACATGATAGACCTACTAATTGTTTGTATGCCAGTAGAGGATTTATATGGCTAGCTTACATTCATTTAGAAATTTTTATTTATTTTTCCCATGGCGTGCAGTAACTGGCACCGTGGGCTATGTATGGCAAATTGTGGTCACTCACTCATTCACTCACTCACTAACGGACAACCTTTGAGGGACGTTTAGTAGGACGCATGCGCAGGTGGCGCTTCTTTTAGTAGGAGTAGGCGAAACGGGATGCATGCGCCGGTGGTGCTTCGTTTAGTCGGTGTAGGCGCAACGCGAACATGTTAGGGTTAGGTAGGTAATGTTAGGTGATAAAGCTGTGCTTAAAAATGTTGTGCCGTTCCGCAGGTCCCTTGTGAAAAAATATCATGCTGAAGTATACTTAATTTAGTATATTGTATACATGTACTTCAAGCATACTTGAGTGTGCTCTTTTGACCCACCTTAATTTGTATTTAAGTTGTAATAAATACATTAAATATGTGCTATATCACAATTTTAAGTACACCAAAGTATGTTAAATTGGACCAACCTATAGCATATAATGTATATATATATGTACACTTCTGAGTGGTAAACATGAGCATATTAAATTTGTGTTATTAACACACTCTAAGTGTATTGCAAGTCACATTTCAGAGTATTGTCAAGTGGCAATAAGTATAAATTAAGTGTATTAAAAATGTGCTATTTGAATACTGAACTTCACTGCGGCATTGGGGTTTATTTGATCAGAGGGAAGATTGCCCCCTGCTGGCCCACCAACACCACTTCCAGCAGCAACTCAGTATTCCCTGGTGGTCTCCCATCCAAGTACTAACCAAGCTCACACTTACTTAGCTTCAGCTAGTCGGCAGGAGCAGAGTGCGTGGTGGTATGGCTGCTATGTAAATGTGGCAGAGCAGGGTAGCTACAGCAGCCTAGTTTAAAGGTAGTTACCAGTACAGGCACAGAGGTGAATGCGAACCGTTTCGACTTAAATAAAATCAATATACCTGCCATGATGTCATTATTTTGTGCCAGTTTCTATATGACCGGTAATGTTACCTAATGTCAAACTCTCAGCGCTTTTTAGGTATGGGGCATGCCGCCCCGCCAAGGCGTAACTATGCCATACCTATGTAGGTACTAACGTCACTAACGTTAGGTTCACTTAAATTAGAGTGCCCTTTAAGGGCTATTAGATTATTTCTGGTTATATTCATTTAGCTAGCTAGCTAGCTAACGTTAGCTAACTAGGTAGTTCGCTTTCATAAGGCAATGTTATCGATAACGTTAGCTAGCTAGTTTGCTTTTATGAGGACGTTATAGTTGTGCTTTTCTCTTAACTTGGCTAGCTAGATATATCCAATTATAATTTTTGCTAAGTCAACATCCTTATCTTAGCTATCTATCGATACTTCATATACTACTAAGCTAGCTAGCTTGTGAAAAGTCTCCCAAAAATAGCGCTTATCATGGGGGTAGCTATGGTAACGGGGCATGGTCTGTTAATCATAGCTAACTGACAGTTCTCATTACCACGCCCAGACGGTTCGGGTGAACTTTTATAGTGGGAAATTTACGCTTAGAAAAATACGTTTTCAAGTACATTGAAATGACTGAATAATAAAAGAAATTATGCACATTTGTTTTGTTGTTGCCTAAAGACAACTGGGAAGTGTCACGTTCAATCACCATGTTACTCCTTTAACCTGCTTCGACCCTCACTAATAATTGTCTACTACTTATCAATTATTGCTTTCGCACCATATCTACCCGCCGTTCACCGTTCAGTTATTAACCGGCTACAATATTGCTAAGCCATATGCATTATGACGTACCGTCTGTACGTTCAGTTATTAACCGGCTACAATATTGCAAAGCCATATGGATTCGATGAGAGCTCTTCTGTGCTTACTGGCCTGTGTTCTTCTTTAAAACCACCGGCAGGTTTGCTAATGATATTTCACGCATTGCATAGCTATGGCATGGTGCTGCACTAACGAAGTCACAGACTGGTAAACCTCCGTTTTAAGGCTTGAATCCCGCCTCGCCCTCAGTCAGATCATTTCCTCTTTTACACTAACGTTTTCTTACGCTTATATTTGCTTTACCAAAACTCACTCACGGCCACCCATATGCATTTCATGACGGCAAATGTATTCCTTTTATTAACAAGTTACACCAGTTCACCACTGTGCCATTTCTACTAACTATATTTCTTCACTTGGCTACCGTAGCCTACAAAACCTTCTTATCAGCAAACGCCACGTTTCTACATTCATGTTACCTCGCCCTGTTCTCTATCTAGCCACATACAAACAATTACTACGTATGTACGTTCTGCAACTCCGCATTAAAACATTAAATTTAAAATCATGATTCACTCATAAATATAACTACTAGCACTGAACATGAGAAAAACACATTAGTGCAATAGATTGCACACGTTATTTAACCCTCCACTTCAACAACCAACATTTAATACAGACTGTTATATATACCGTTTGATAAGGAAACTAAGCTCGCTCATGGTCACTTCATTTACTTCGCACTATAGTCTGTGATCATGTCAACCTTCACCTACATGCCCATTCTGCTAAAAACATATTGTTTCAACTACGCAATTTAATCATTTCGCCTAATTTATCTCACACTGTTGTTATTTTCTCATATGCAAAGCCTGCTGGGACATATGCGTCTGCTCCTATTCTCCACTATCAACTTTTCCGGTTCTAGCTTAACAAAACAGCAAAGAGGATTCCTACCTGCAGATAAGCCTATCAAAATGCCTTATAAACCTTACAAACACTAAAAGTGCATTTTCACGAAATAACAGACAATGGAGCAGGACAGAAGGGTACACAAGTTGTGACCTAGCCAGCTCTAATTCTACAGGCTTACTGATTCTTTTGTCAATCAAGGCTCGTTGGATGCCCGTCAAATCCGTGAGTAGCCTACATGCACTGGCCATATTTCACCTTTTCGGATGCGTTTTTACAATTACGCCACCGCACCAATTGTCACAGCCACTGTTTTACATATATAGCAAACCGAAACTGCTAAACAGTACACACTCATCAGACTGTACAAATTCACACAAGGATAGCCATAATCCACAACCGTTTCTTACAGGGTCACTTCGCATTTCTCACTCTCGTAATAAAACGCTTTGCAAAAAGAAATGAGATCTCATAAAAAACACGTTTTCAACATACAAAAATGCCAAGTTACTCACACATACAAGACATACACCGTCAATAACTCATTCATTCAGACTGCCAAAATCCAGGCCTGCCATTAGAAGTACTGATATCAAAATGACGCCACGTTACGGTACTGCAAACAATATAGGCTATCTTGCCTCACCGAAATTTAATAACATGTATTCCAAAGCGATCCTACCCAATATTTCCTCAATTCTTTCAAGTCACTTGGCCCTGTGTTTTGTAATCTTACCATATTACAATGTCATGCAAACTTTGTGTCAGATCAAAGTGTCAAATATTTCGTATTGCCTCATGGAACACATTGAAATTCATGTACGGACGGAGGGGACGGAGTGTAGCACAGTGTGTAAAGAACTGGGCTTGTAACCGAAAGGTCGCAGGTTTGATTCCCGGGTAGGACACTGCCGTTGTACCCTTGAGCAAAGTACTTAACCGAAATTGCTTCAGTATATATCCAGCTGTATAAATGGATACAATGTAAAATGCTATGTAAAAGAAATGCTATGTCGCTAAGTCGCTCTGGATAAGAGCGTCTGCTAAATGCCTGTAATGTAAAAATGTAATGAAGAAAACTGCTGGTCAGTCACAACAGGAAGCATATTTCTCCAGAAAACATATGTTTATACTTGCTTCTGAACTGAAATTGAGTAAATGTACAAGTGATTGTATATTTGCAATGTACAATAAATACATGTAAAATACATATTGTAGCCTACATACATACATAGAGAACTTCTTTATCCCCATGGGGATATTTCTCTCGCAGCCTGTTACATTCACATTTACGAACAGACATTTATACCAAGAAACATACAATCATTCACGCAACAGAAAGGCTGGGCACCAAAATACATACATACCAATACAAATTGGACATATAGATGCCTATTCAATCAAGCTTGATTGTGAGAAAGCCATCCACACATATGTTTGGCCTGTCCATGTACTGCACGCTTATATACACACAGGGCCAAGTGACTTGAAAGAATTGAGGAAATATTGGGTAGGATTGCTTTGGAATACATGTTATTAAATTTCGGTGAGGCAAGATAGCCTATATTGTTTGTAGTACTGTAACTTGGCGTCATTTTGATATCAATACTTTTAATGGCAGGCCTGGATTTTGGCAGTCTGAATGAATGAGTTATTGACGGTGTATGTCTTGTATGTGTGAGTAACTTGGCATTTTTGTACGTTGAAAACGTGTTTTTTTGAGATTATATATACCATTCCATAAGGAAGCTAAGCTCGCTCATGGTCACTTTATTTACTCTGCACTATAGTCTGTGATCCTGTCAACCTTCACCTACATGCCCATTCTGCTAAAACATATTGTTTCAATTACGCAATATCATCATTTCGTCCTAATTTCTCTCACGCTGTTGTTATTTTCTCATATGCAAAGCCTGCTGGGACATATGCGTCTGCTCCTATTCTCCACTATCAAGTTTTCCGGTTCTAGCTTAGCAAAACAGCGAACAGGATTCCCACCTGCAGATAAGCCTATCAAAATGCCTTATAAACCTTACAAACACTAAAAGTGCATCTCCACGAAATAACAGACAACGAAGCAGGCCAGCAGGGTACACAAGTTGCGACCTAGGCAGCTCTAATTCTACGGGCTTGCTCATTCTTTTCTCAATCAAGGGTCGTTTGATGGCCGTCTAATCCGTGAGTACATACACTGGCCATATTTCACCTGCGTTTCTGTTGCGTTTACACTCATGCCACCACACCCTTTGTCACAGCCACTGTTTTACATATATAGCAAACCGAAACTGCTAAACAGTACATGCTCATCAGACTCTACAAATTCACAAAAGAATAGCCATAATCCACAACCGTTTCTTACAGGTTACTTCACATTTCTCACTCTCATAATAAAACGCATAATAAAACGTACAAAAATGCCAAGTTACTCAAAAGCATTGATATCAAAATGATGCCAAGTTTCGGTACTACAAACAATATAGGCTATCTTGCCTCACCGAAATTACATAAGATGTATTTCAAAGCAATGCTACCCAATATTTCCTCAATTCTTTCAAGTCACTTGGCCCTTAGCCTATATTGTTTGTAGTACCATAACTTGGCGTCATTTTGATATCAATACTTTTCAGTAACTTGGCATTTTATTTACGTTGAAAACGTGTTTTTTATGAGATCTAGATATACTGAAGCAACACTTGAAGACATCAGCAAGAAAGTTAAAACTTTGTCGCAAGTGGGTCTTCAAGCAGGACAGTGATCCTAAGCATACCTCCAAAGTTGTAACAAAATGGCTTAAAGACAACAAAGTGAAAGTATTGGAGTGGCCATCACAAAGCCCTGACCTGAATCCCATAGACAATTTGTGGACTGAACTGAAAAAGTGTGTCCAAGCAAGGAGGCCCACAAAACCCGGCTGAGTTACAGCAGCTCTGTCAGGAGGATTGGGCAAACATTCCAGCAAAGTATTGTGAGAAGCTTGTGGAAGGCTACCCCAAACATTTGATCCAAGTTAAGTAATTAAAAGGCAATGCCACCAAATACTAACAAAGTGTATGTAAACTTTTTACCCACTGATATAGTACATAAAATATTTTTAAAATCTGACATAAATCTGTCTTAAGCAAATATTTTGAAATTATCTCTTATGGAAAGAAAGTAGATACCCTAATTGACTTGACACAGGAAATGTATGAAACATGAAATGTGCGGAGTTGTGAAAAATTGATTTCACTGATTCCCAACTTTCATATCACCGGATCGTGCCAATTTCACTGGGTCTGGCTATTAACAAGAGCTGTTTCCAAACCCTTATCCCTAATTCCTTGAGCTCTGTCAACACAGTGTTGTTTGGTGTGATATCCATCTCAATTTCCACAATGCTGGGATAAAAACAGACATACTTTGAATGGTACTCTACAGCAGAATACCAACTTCCCCATCTGGTTTTTGCATGGTTCAGGAGGAGTTTTATTGACAGAGAATTTTATTTATATGGAGCCTATCCAGAGCCCTGTACACATTATGTAATAACACCCGCATTTTGTAATAAACAGCCTTATGTAATAACCAACCAAAATGGATGTCTTCATTCATAAAAATCGTTATAACATTATAACAACGTTTATTTTATGCATTCTAGCATATATATTTCCTTTATTTAAACAGGTAGTCTCATTGAGATCGAGATCTCTTTTTCAAGAGACCTGCATGTACATGTAAAAACACATATAAAACACATTCAACAGACAAGTGCATAAAAAAATAAAAAAAACATTGGACAAGTACAGATCATATCATAGGTACAGGAGTCAAGCTGCAAACAAACATACCAATCAAAGGAAACAATCACAAGCAACATCCAACATATCAGAGGTCAATATTTTAAAATCCTCCAACGGAACGAGACATTCCAGATTTAAGGTAATGTAATTAATGTAATTTATTCCATTTGTATGGGGCATAGTATTTAAAACCGGTTTTGCCAAGTTCAGTTTTTACCTGTGGTACATCTAAAACTAAATAATCTTGTGACCTAGTGCCATATCTGCTGTGTTTAAATGCAATCAAGGAGCAGAGATAAAAGGGAAGCTTCGTAAGCAGGGCCTTATAGATAAATAAAATACAATGGCATTCCCCTCTCTTAGTTAAAGAGGGCCGACCCACTTTTTCATATAAAATATAATGATGAGTGAGAAATTTATCTCCAGTAATAAAACGCAGAACACTATGAAATACAGCATCGAGGGGCTTCAAAGTAGAAGGAGAGGCATGCATGTACAAAACGTCAGCATAGTCAAGCACAGACATAATTGTTGATTGTACAATGGTCTTCTGACTGACAGTAGAAAAGCAAGATTTGTTTCTGTACAAGAATCCAATCCTTACTTTCAATTATTTAGACAGGTGTTTCACGTGGGTGTGAAAAGAAGTCTACAATCTAACCAGATGCCTAAATATTCATAAGATTCTACAATTTCAATTTGGGAACCCGGAAGTGTATGAATACCAATATTAAGAGTATTGCTCACGCGAGACCTTGAAAATAAAATACATTTTGTTTTGTCGAGATTTAAAATAAGTTTGTGGTTAATGAGGGATATTTGAAAGGCATCAAAAGCAGACTGTAAATTTGCAGTGGCCAGATTAAGCCAGCAGCATACAAGATTGTATCATCTGCATAATAATGTGCATCACAATGTGGAGACGAGGGTACCATATTATTCACATATACTGTAAATATGAATGGACCCAGAATAGACTCCTGTGGGACACATTTACTAATTTTAAGAGAGCTGGATTTAAAGTCATCAGCAACAACAGCTTGAGTTCTCCCTGAGAGATAATTGTAAAACCAATGAACTGCGAGCTCATCCAATCCTATGGAGGATAGCTTGTTTATTAAAATATTATGATCAACCATACCAAATGCTTTTGATAAATCAATGAAAAGTGCGACATAATGTTGATGGTTATCAAGATACTTAATAATATTGTTCACTACAAGTGTTGTTGCTGTAATGGTACTAAACCCTGATTATTGTGGTTGTAGAATGTTACATGCCTCCAGGAAGGCCCGTAACTGAGAACTAACCAAGGATTCAAGGATTTTGACTAAGCAGCATAGTTTTGATATTGGACGATAGTTATTTAAATCACTGGAGTTACCACATTTATATAGGGGAACAACCTGTGCAGCTTTCCATACAGTCGGATTTTACCAGAGATAAATGTTAGATTGAATATGTGAGTGAGCGGAGTGGCAATTATATGAGCACTAAGACGCAGGAGGCAAGGATCTAGATCATCCTCAACCTTTGACTTCTTTGTATTTAAATGTGTAAGGCATTAAAAACTGTAACTTACGGGTCTAAACAAGAAACTGTTACCAGAGTGATAACAGTTGTATGAGTTCTCAGTTACCAGGCTAGGAGTGTGGATTATTGGAACCGTATCAGCAGACAGCCTATCAAATAAATGGCCAGAGTATGTGAAGTGATGGTTAAAAGCATCGCACATATCTGTTTTGTTTAAAATTAAATCATTTTCTCTGTCAATCTGAGAAGGGAGAGAGGAGGTGGGCTTGGTTTTTAGTGATTACATGATTTTCCAAAAGCTGGCTGCATCTCCATGGGAACTTGCCAGAGAGGACGAGTAGTGATCAGATTTAGCTTTTCTGATCATGCTAATACACCTATTCCGCAATTGTCTGAAGTGCAACCAATCTGTCGGACTATCAGTGTATCTGGCTTTTGACCAGGCTTTATCTCTAACATGAAGAGCTTCGGTAAGCTCTGTAGAAAACCAGGGGTTGGAACAATTTTTTCTTCTAAAATACTTATAAGGGGCATGTTATTCAGTAAAAAATATAAAAACGTGAGAAAACTGATCAAAAGCTAAATCAGAATCAGGAATTGTGCAGATTGTCTCTATATCTGCATGATGCGAATCATGTAAAAAACCCTGTTCTACAAAATCTTTAACATTTCATTTCCTGATAACACATACTTTATATTTGTGGCCTTTGACAGTTCTGACCCATGCAGTTGGGCACTGATCAGTAATATCTTGTGCGAAAACTCCACTGGATGGGTATTTAAGTGGTCTGTTGGTTAATATAAGGTCAATTAAGGTGGATTTAGACTGATTTTTTGTATTTGGTCTCGTGGGATAAGAAATAAGCTGAGATAAATTTAACTCTAGGCACAGTTCTTTAAGCCAAGAGGAGTTCCCAGATAACCAATCCAAGTTTAGGTCACCTAAAACAATTAACTCTGAAGAGGCATAAGTTGATAGCAGTTAGCCTGTTTCCTCCAAGGCCATAATTGTTGCGGAAGGGGGACGGTAAATACCAATGACAGTTAAGTGCTCATCACCCCCCAGGCAGATGTCCTACACAATATATTCAAATTTCTTAGTCACTGAGGAAACTGCAAGTTCACGTACAGACATTTAGATTTCCTATCCATTCTAAATAGCTAAATATCCATCAATAGCTACATCTGAGTTAGAAACTTTCCCCGTAAGCCAAGATTCTGTCAGGACAAAGATGGAGGAAGGCTTCATTAATCAACACATTAACAAAATCCAATTTAGGTAACAGACTCCTAATATTTAAGTGCAATCGTCTTAAACCATGATGTAATTGAAAGTCTTGTGGTGATTTTAAGTCCGCTGTACTAATAATGGTAGGGGTAGACAAAGTCTCAGTTGAATATTGATTTGTACAAGACTATTTGTAGTGACACCATTCGGTCTGTATTTCTGACGAGGCAGACGTGCAATACGTGGTGTGATGACAGTAATACTATCATCATCTGCAGTATCCGTACGTTATGTTGTGTTTAAATGTGTAAGTGCATTAAAAACTGTAGATGACAAGCGAGGAGAGCTCTCATGTTGAGAGACAGCATCGGGGGGTGGCAGCACAAGAGAGTGGCTTGAACCGGAACGGGAAGTGAAGTGGAATGTGGTAAACAGTCATGCACGTGAACTAGTGAGGATGCCGTGGAAAATGTTAGCGGAGAGCTTACGTGAAACCCATTCGGTTCAGGTGCAGACCATTTCGTTTAAAAAAGGCAGTACACTCCCAGAAAAGGTTAAAATGATCAATAAAACCGAAGTTTTGTGCCTCACATTGCATCTGCAGCCAAGAGTTGAGGCTAAGAAGTCTACTAAAACGCCCAATCCCGCGACCCACTGTGGGGATGGGACCGGATATAAAAATATCTTTCCCACTGCTCTTTATAAAATTAAAAATATCCATAAAATACTGTTGAAGTAGTTTGGATTGTTGCCGGGGGTTATCATTTGTGCCAACGTGTACGACAACTTTTTTAATTGTGGAATTCTGTGTCAGCAAGCCGGGGAGTTCAAACAACGAATCAGCGACTTTAGCGCTTGGATAACAGAGAGTCATTGCCGACTTCGACTGAGTGTCCCTGGTAATAGAGTCACCGATAATGAGCATTGGAGGAGGCGAGGATTGCGACCTAGGTTCCCACGATGGGGATGGACCCTGGGAGCTATCCGTAGCCCTAGCTTTGTGATCAGGAGGTCGGGCTAGCGGCTTGGAGCGATGGGCCAAGGGCGGTGGGCAACGCTGGGCTATGGGCCGGGTGCCTTTTGACAGATCGGAGCGATGAACTGTGGACAATGGAGATAGCCTGGCTACAGACAGATTAGCCCCAGGAGTGGAAGGAAATGAACATTGGGTCTGGCTAGCCAAAGAGGGGACATCCTGCCAGTGGGATGTGTTTTGGTGAAGATGGGCGAGAGAGGCGCTTATCACGGCATGAATCATACTGACTCAAAATTCATTTTAAAAAGATGCTATTAGTTCAGTAGATTATCTTTCATTGTTAAAAACTACATCAAGTGTCACTGTATTCCTTAGCTTAATAGAAACTGTACTTGAGGGTTCATAGAGACACAAAAACTGCATGACACTGAATGTTATAGCCCTGTCAAAAGACCATTGAGGTAGTCATCCCTGGTAGAAATAAAAGCGTCAATGAGTTTTTCCAGGTCGGCTTTTGACATGAAGTCCCTGAGTTTGGCTGTATTTGTAAGATAAATATGATAAAAAGCTGATCTTGGGGGAAATTTATTACATATTGCGTTCAAGCTGTGTATTACAACATACGGAAGATTATTACAAAATGCGGGTGTTATTACACAATGAAGTGATGAATTTATTACATTTTGTCGAGTTATTAAATAATGCGTTGTTACAAGCCCAAGGTCGCTTAACAAAGTTAAAAGGGTAAAAAACAGTATGCACATAAATACAGAAGGCAGAAAAGATACATAGGACAGTAATACAGAAACAAAACGAGTACAAAATAAAGCATAAACACAAACAACAAATGTACAAACTGAGGAAATAGTGAAGCTAAAGTTAGCTCATGCTGAAGAGGTGGGTCTTCAGTAGGGATTTTAAAAACATTCAACACTCTGATTCCCTGATGTTCATTGAAAGAGCACACAGAGAGGGAGCAGCCGCAGAGAAAGCTCTGCAATGAGGTTTGGTAAGGCTCATTTAGGACAACCGAATCTGAATTCTGTACGTCTGCAGAGCCCGACTTTGTGAAATAACATAGATATAGTTACTTTGTCTTATGGGTTAGTGGCACACTACTCTGCAGTACCTGTTCAGTTTGTTTATTTAATCTCAAAAAACTATGTTTTAACAATGTAAAACAATAAGGTCAAGAAATTTGCTATTACAAACCAACACACGCATAGCAAAACAAACACAACTACAAAACTGTCTTACCTTACTTATAATATGTGGTTTAAAGACTTGAACTAATATCAAAAGACACTTGGATGCACAATACAATCCCATTACAAACTTTTCCAAACTCCACCAGACTCCTTCCACTCTGGCTCTCTCCACAACAAGCAGGATGTGTGTCAAACACAAGCAATTGAGCGGCCAAGAACCAGTACTAAAGTTGAAACACAAAAGTAAATCTGCCTCGTTAACTCAGTATACAGTAGAACTGTCTGCCTCACACAGACATGTGCTTCCTGCTATTCTATTTCAAATGCAGAACAGCCTATATGGTATGGCTGCCATCTTCTCTCCTTCATTTTTCCATCTCTCCCACATCTTTTACCTCACATTATTCCTGCCTCTCGCCCAATGCATGCTGGGATAGCATGCCGCAACCCTGCTCAGGATAAGCGGGTATAGATAATAGATGGATGGATGGAAGTTCAACATAACAGTGGTTTTATCGTTGGGACTTCTATTTTGAAAATTACCTTGTGAAAGTCCAGTCCTTGTTATTGCTAGCTTCACACCACAGGTAACATAAGCTACTTAACAGGTCCAACAGAAAACAGGCCAAATCTGTGTTGCTTTTCATCCCCTTGACAAACTTCAGCTCACACCATCAAGGAAAACACCACCAAGGAAAAGAATTCCAAGGTTAACAAGTTCATGAGCAAGCACTGTTGGCTTTTTTCTTCACTGTATCGCTGTTGCCTCCACTGAAATTAAAACAAGAGAGGCCTATTAAGATATCATGCTAGATGAATCTGAATGGTTTGATTGAATTAAATTAGAACTGCCAGGATTTGTTGTATACCTAAAACCTCCAACAGGTAAAATTTACCCGCACATCTATTTTGCATTGATATTGCTAAAAAATGTATTCTATCACTGTAATAACACATTTGTTTCGCAAGGGGATGTCTAAAATCATGAAATAACTATATATGCTTAATCATCTGTTGTGTTTTAGTCGTATTGTTTTAGGCTATATTTAAGTGCAGCGAAGGCCGGATTGCATAATCAAGCATTAAAACGTGCACATGAACAAAGTCGCGTGTGAATAAACGAAAATCACTAAGAAATATCACAAAGAGTTAATCCATTCAACAAAGTTGTCTTTATTCATAAACACCATCGATCGCAACAATAAATCAACACTATCTATACAACGTTCACATAGGCTAGCAAACTGAATGAAATAGCCGAACATGGGCAAAACATAGGCATCAGGCAAATTAGGCTAAACAGCCTACAATACAATATACTAAAACAATAAAACAAGCGGAACAAAGTCATGCACAAAAATAAATAAATAATTATTAGTTCTTATTATTAATAGCTAATCCATTCAACAAAGTTTTACATTTATTAATAAACATGGAATAGAAATACATAGAAATAACCTCAGTGAAATAGGCACCATAGGCAAACTGAATGAAAAATATGAATTTGCCTTTTACGAAGTAAATCATTGGTCTATTCACAGTTAGCACAAACACTCAAAACCATGACGGTACACTTTCCACATACTGCTTCCTGTAATTTCAGACACTTGGTGAAAGTTTTGTTCCGTTTGCACTGCGCATTGATGGCAGCCAGATCGAGGATGTTATAAAATACAGCAACGGGCCATCTGCGCGTGCCGCCTTTCACGGAGTTCTTCCGTGCCATTTTATCAAGTACCGCCACCCCGACTTTCGTGCTGTTGTAGTAGGTGACCGTTTCAGGCTTCTTCTTGGCGTCGGTTGCGATGGCCACATGTTGATGCTGAGTGCTGAGGATGCTCACATTTCTCATTGGCTTGCACTGGTACACAGTCAGTGTGGCCCTCTCGCTCTTTAGCACCTTGGTGCTGAACAGCTCTGCTCCCCCCTGCACAGACAGTGGCAGGTCCCGCTTGTTACAGTTGATGGTGCCCACCAGGCTGGTGCTCTTGGAAAGGAGTTTGTTGGCGAGTAAGGGAGAGGTAAAGAAATTGTCTGTGGTGATGTTCCTCCCCTTTCCCATATAGGGCTCCACTAGCTTGAGCACCACATTCTCTCCCAGGCGTTGTGTGGCAGGTCTGCTGTCATCCTTCCCCAGATATGGGAACTCATTCACCATGTATTTGGTCTCAACATCTGCTGACAGCTGATGTTGAACAGCTGATGCTGTTGCGCACAAATCTCTCCCACACCTCGGTCATCAATGCAAACTTGTCTGTAGTCAGACGGCACCGCCAGCTCTCTTTCCGGTCAAAGCGTACGAAGCGCATTATCTCTCGAAATCGGTTCCTTGATGTGGTCGAGATGAAGAATGCGTTCCCCCATTGCTCAGACCAGAAACTCTCATATGTCAATGTTCTTGCCACAGTATGCTCCCCTTACATAGAGAAGTGCGATAAAGGCCTTCAATTTAGCCACTGAAACATCCCGGGAGGCTTTATCTTCATTTTCCGTGCGTGCTTCGGCCACTGTGCATTCTCGGATGTGCTGCAGCATAACCCCATCACACAGACACAAGAACGCACTCAGTTTGTCTTCAATGTTTTGCCTTGCGTGTGCTGTAGGGCCAGTGGACTTCATCAGCACATTTTGGGACTGCTGTCTCCCTGCGCAAGAGTCGATAATCATCCACGCTGTCCCATCTTTCCCAATCTCTTGCCTCTGGACTGCAGAATATTTATAATCATAATTAGGATTGTGCAAAGCATAGCCTAGCCTACTACTTACAGTTTGCTGTAGCCTACACTACACTTCTCATGTGATGAAATGAGCGTGTATTGCACAATATCCATACCTGGCAATTCTCTTGCTGTGGAATGCTGGGGCTGCAATGATGGTGAAGCTGGCACAGTGGAGGATGGTTGCACTGTTGATGAGAAACCTAATTAGACTGTTGTAAGTAGGCATGTAGTCTAAGCCCTAACCTAGACAAGGGCGTAACACTTTGTCATTGGAAGGAAAAAGTTTGCAACACTGATATATGTTCCCACAGTCTAAATTTATTAACGCCACAATGTAGGCTAATGTGGCTCCTTGCTTGAAACATTACATTGCAATGCAAAGCTCCTTGCTCGAAATGTTACATTGTGGTTAGATAGGCACTGTGTAATCTTGTGAAATGGAAAAATACAAGCGCTCTTTGGAATTCAGGAACAACTGATAGCAACAAAAGGGAAAAAAATATTTCAGCTTGAAAATAGGAAGAAAAATTGTACAAAATGAAAAATAGAGGTAGCTAGCTAGTGCAGATGTAGTAGGTTGGAAATGCTATATGTTTAGTTTTTATTGAAACAGACACCCCCCCCCCCCCCCCCCCTATTTTTTGTTAATAATGGAACTATTCTTTATAGTCTTTACATCAAGGTAATACACTTTCACATCAGTAGATGGTACTCTGGCGCTGCTGTGGATCCACTAGGGAGACCGTAGCTACAAGCTCAGCCCATGCGCAGCTCAGAAATAAACAAGCTCTGGCTTGAGCAAGACGCTAACTTTGGTCCTCTCTCTATCAATCCACAGGTACTGCAAAACTCATTTTTCTACCTTTAGCTTAGTTCAGGATCTAATGTGAATGCAGTATTAATTGTTTTGTAATGTTTTAATATGATTTTGAGATGTGTGTAGCAAGCGTCGTTTTGTAGCTAATTGTTCCGATGGGCGTTGTCATGCTGAATTGTTCTTTCCATGAACTTCAGTTTTACACAGTAGTTTTATAAACTGTTTATATATAGGCTACACATTGCTTCCTAGCATGTGTAACCCTTGCGCCGGTCTTGATTTACTCTCGGTCTGGTGCCAGTAACACAGACATCAATGAAATTGAGTTATTGAGATTTGCCTTATCGATAACTAGCTATCTAGGTACAATGAGAGTGAATGTGTCAAGTTTATGCCTACCTTGCAAAAGTACTGTACATATGCCTTAGTTGACACTGCAGGCATAACTTGATCCGACCGTCTCAACGATACTTTGCTCCTCTGAGGCTTTGGCTCGTTGTCAGATGATCCTTCCGATGCATCTTCCTCGCCGACCCACGACACATCGCTCAACCCGCGAGACCTCCCCATCACTCAAAGAATTCAGCAATGCTAATGCCTCATTGACATCCATGAATCTTTTTTGTCGATCCATTTTGTTTATCGTTTTTATTTTATTTTATAATGAATGTCACAAAAAACGTGCAATTCCTAAATAGGCTACAAAACTTTGTTATACCATTCAAAGGCACGAGAACAATGGAATGGGATATACAAAAAAAAAATGGAACAATAAAATATAAATAACACATGTTGCGTGGCAACTGAAATTCACAAACACAAACCGTGCGAAAAGAAATTCCGTTATATGTTAATAGGCTACACCAAAAATAAATACTTTCTACGGTGGGTCAATTTTACCTGCTGGCGCTTATAGGTATAAATGCCTCAAACTTTTTTCTGTTTTTATCTATAACTTTTATTGAAACAGAGTTACATATACTTGAAAAACAGAAACGGGTAAATTTTACCCCGTGGTGGTTTTAGTGTTAAATGGTATTATTAAAGTTATCTTTAGGTTGCAATAAATTTCATTATACATGTGATTTAGAAAGTGCTTGTGAGGAATGAGTTTCAGTCTATCACATTTGGCTAACATTTCCATGTTTTTTCTCTGGCAATACACACAGGCTGTAGGCAAAGAGATTTTTAAAAAATTATTTTTAATTGGGAGAAATATCCCTTTGCATACTTGGTTCTAAGGCACATGACTAAAAGGAATTCATTAAAGACATGGGTACTCAATGAACCCCATCCTTTGAAAGGAATTATTTCAATATAAATAATTGTATACTGTTTAATCAGTGCCTTTAAATTGTAGGTAAAACATGTTACATTTTAATAACATTGGATTTATTTTGTTTCTCTAGGCATGTTTTGTGGGAAAGAAAATTATTGTGGATGAAAAATTGTTGAATGAACTTTGGACAGACTTGAGTATTTGATTGACATCCGAAACAACTGGAATACTTCGCAGCACAGAATAGGAAGCCGACATGTTCCCCAGTCATGGAGCAAAATACTTGGAGAATGGAAAATACATGGGATAATTCTCTGTCACCAGCAGAGGAAAAGAATTCAGAGAAGTGTCTATAGAATAGAAGAAGCCGCAGATACATGAGAGAATGGATCTACAAAAGCTGTTGAGACAGGAGCTTACTGAACTTCAAAATTTGTATAAGGATGGCAAGGATCGAAATGACAATCCTGTTAAAATTATAGAGGACAAGATTTGCATCGCTTTGAATGTACCACAGGGATGCTGGTTTCCTGCTAGTCATTCTCTAAAGGGTCTCATAGATGACATCAGTGGACAGTTAGACACACTACAGAATCTCTCGCTCTTAGTCAAAATGATTTCAGATGAAGATGTTTTAAGGAATGCATCTGGAGGTCTAGCTTTAGAAGGGATTTACAAAACCAGCAATCCACAGGACTTGCTGGCAAAAAGAGAGCAGCTCATTGAGGTTCCAGATTCCTTTTCAATTACTGGTCCGCAACAAAGTGCCATTTATGGGCAGAAAGAGTTTTCATCCCAAAAGTCCCAAACTGTTTATCAGGAAGTCATGGAGAAACTGGGCTTAAGCTTCAGTGACTTGGTGAAGGCAGGATCCCAGGGCATTGGCTTTGGAAGCACAGAAGAGGAAATCAAATTAAGCGAGATAGAGGAAAACAGTGCTCATTCATATGAAGAGACATACATCTGCAACACAAAGTACAGCTACATCCCACTAGCTTCCAGCATTATTGAGAAAAATCAACTCAAACTTTCCTCTGGAGCAGTACTTGCACTTAAAGACATTGAAGCAGACATTATGCATAGTAAAGACAATGAAACAGTAACTTCTAGAATTGCCAAATTCTATGATAGATTTGGTTCACATGTGAACCAGGGCCCTATACACTTTGGAGGGATTTTCTGGTGGAGAGCTTCTGCTGCAGTTTTCAGTAGCGATGATCTGTCAGATATTAAGTGGGTGACATCAGAGGCTCTGAATTATTCTGTCAGTGCTGGATATTATGGAATTCCTCAAAAATATTGGACCAGAGGAATGGCATCCTCTCCACATCTGAAAGGGTCTTCCACTAGAACATCCGATGAAGCCTTGATGAATCAAGTTGAACTTTCAATCAGTAAAACTGGTGGTCCTGCTGAGGTTGATGATCACTTGCAGTGGAAGTCCCATCTTTTGACTAATAACAGAACCTGGAGTGTTATTGATAGAGGAACAACCCTGATTCCTGTGTGGGAAATACTCATAGCTGCTCATAAAGATGACTTCAAAGACATTTTGAATTTAAGCAAAATATTAATGGAAGCATACACAGATATCACAGAGGTAAATGTACAAAAGGTATTGGAAGATACTACTGAGGCAGAAATAGCAAAAGGTCTGATTCAGTCAGTAGTGCATTGGTCTGCTTCAGAATGTTTATCACACTTGACAGAACTACAGAAATTAAAATGCAGGCTTCTTGAGAAAACAGGATCCCACAACATCTGGATTCATATTTGTCTCTCTAATGAGATGCTTCAAAATTATCTGTTGGATGTGGCTGCAGTAAACAGCTATTCCATAGATGTAAGAACTTTGATGTGCTCTCTTTTGGAACCTCATGCATTCGCAGTTAAGAAATTTCCAAACAGAAAGAAAATCTTGGCATGGATCAATCAAACTCAAAAAGATGCAAACAGAGTCATTTCTGCTGCCACCAGGCCTCAGGCCAACCTGTTACAAACAGAATTGACAACATCCATGGATGAAGACAGAAAGGTATCATCAAAAGTAGAAGGAGAAGGACTGCAGCTCATAAAAGCACACTCGCAGGGCAAACGTTCATTAATTGAATACGGCCTTGGTGGTTGGAAATATCTAGATGCACTTAAAGCTATAGTCATGGGGACGCAGATGAATGACAGAAGAGCAGAGCCAAAGGATACAGTCTACAAGAAGGATAATTCACTACTGAAGCAAGTGCCATCCTTATCTCAGATTCAGATAACAGATGAGGAAAATACACCAGAAAATGACACTGCATGTAAAAAAAGAGACAGCCTCATGAATTTGCTTCAAAAGCTTGGTCTGACTGACTCTTACCCCAAAAAGATGTCACAAGCAAATGTTCTTCTCATTGACACTTTATCGCTAAGTGTAAATCAACCCAGTTCAGAGAAAGAGCTGATCTCCCACTACCTCTACAAGCTCACGATGTTGGACTACAGAGCCAGGTACATGTTTATAAAGCATGACACAAGTAGCATGGATTTAGAGGATGCTGGAGCCACTGTTGACAATGATGATTTTTTTGATTTTAGTGACAACATTCTCCTGGATGTGAGCTGCACAGAGGCACAGATTCATCCAATGGATGTTCACATGGCAGTTTTCCATTGTGCCAATGACTTCTTGCGACAGTACATTGTCAAAAAGCTCTCTACTTGCCAATTTGCAATTCCCTTCCTAGTACCTGACCCCTGTACGGAGGAGGTTGAATTCCCCTTCTGGGTCCTGCAATACATCAGTAAATCATGGCAAAGTAACACAAATTCTATAGCTGACAGTCCTGGAAAGTACAAGAGCAGAAAAATGTCCTGCACACCAGTCCCAGTTGTTTCCTTTATTAGACTAGGTGAGTCCAATTCAAACTCCAAGTCCCAAATAATGAATGGTGTCATTAGCAAACAGAAGCACAGTGTATTTTTTCACCGCCATTGCAAGGGAAGCACCAAAGACAGCTTGCTCATGAATGGAGTTGTGGAGATTGCATGGTACTGTCCAGGAGGGAAGGAAGATGACATATTCGATGACTGTGTGGCCTTTCTGAACCTTCATGGTGATGCAGCAAAGCATCAAAAACAGCTTGAGTTTCTTCAGGCAGTAAGTACTGTCAATGTGCTTCTACTTTCAGAGCATCCTTTGGATGAAGCCGAAAAAGCGATTTCCCAGAAACTCTCTATGTCTCCAGTCCCCTTGATATGCATGTTCTCAGGCAAAGAACTCATTCAGCGGTCAAACAATCCTACTAAAGTTAGGCTAGCTGCAAAGAACAGGAATCATGCTGAATTTACAGAAGAACTGATTTTAAGTATCAGACAGTGCATTGGTGAAAATAAACAGACAACAAACATTGACATGTGCCGTCAAGTTGCAATTCAACAACAGTTCAAAGTGAATGAAGTTCACAAAACATATCAAGAAGGTTATGAACAGGCTCAGACATTAATTAGTCTTTTGAAGGAGGAAAGCTCTTCGGCTCTGAAGGAGAAGGTTTTGCCCCTTCAGGGTGAATTGTGGCATGAATGGTGTAGAAAAAACAAAGAGCAGTATCGCTTGCAGTGCAAAGAAAAGGAAAGCATTGAACAGCAGCTGAGTGAAATCTCAACTAAAATGGAAGCAATCAGAGAGAGTCAGCTATTTAAGGCCACACCTCTTAATGACTTTGTAAGATCATTCATAGAGTGCTTAAGTAAACCTAATAGTTCCCAAGACACAAAACTCTACACATTGCAGTGGCTCACAATCTTCCTGGATGATCTTACCACTGATGTACTTGCAGAGCTTGAAGTGGACTATCAGTCAACCTGGAGAAAAATGAGAGAAGTACCAAAGGACAAGGAAAAAACATCTCATGTCAATAAAATGCAAACAAAACTCAACAACATATCTGACAAAATGACTGCAACAACCATTAGCCTCCAGCATCTTATGAGAGAGGTTGGTCAACTGTATGAAGCCAGTCAAACAACACCAAAAGCACCAGGACCAACAAAACAATTCTCCACTATACTGCCTAAAATTGGGGCAGATATGCTGGTTTATGGGTGTCCACTTGAACTAATGGATGGAGATGCTGCCCATGTGCCTTTAACATGGATTGAAGCTGTTATGGATGAACTTGTTAACATTCTTGGAGACAGAAAGTTATTTGTTCTGTCCATTCTAGGGCTTCAAAGCTCTGGGAAATCTACACTGCTGAACACCATGTTTGGTGTTCAGTTTTCTGTGAGCGTAGGAAGGTGCACCCGTGGAGCCTTCATGCAGCTCATACCGGTAGACTCCAGCATCAGAAATAAACTGGGATATGACTTTATCCTCATTGTGGACACAGAGGGACTCCGATCACCAGAACTCAGTACAAAGACATCAGTGAACCACGACAATGAGCTTGCCACTTTCATCATTGGAATTGGTGACATAACTGTAATAAACATTATGGGGGAAAACCCAGCAGAGATGCAAGACATCCTTCAGATTTGTGTACAGGCTTTTTTGCGAATGAAACAGGTCAAAATTGCACCGAGTTGCATTTTTGTACATCAGAATGTTGCCGATGCATCGGCTGGAGAAAAGGCTATGGAAGGGAGAAGATGTCTCCTGCAGAAACTTGATAAAATGGCTACCATAGCAGGAAAGGAAGAGAACGTTGATGGCATTAATGAATTCAGTGATGTAATACAGTTTGACATTGAATCCCATGTGTTCTACTTCAAGAATCTTCTGGAGGGGGATCCTCCCATGGCCCCACCAAACCCTTCCTACAGCCAGAATGTGCAAGAGCTGAAGACCAAGCTGCTAACAATTGCAGAGTGGAAAACAAAGCATAAATTTTCCTCATTTTCAGAATTCAAATTACGGGTTTGTGACCTTTGGAAAGCACTTTTACAAGAGAACTTTGTTTTCAGTTTTAGAAACACAGTTGAAATGATGGTGTACACTTCTCTAGAAGAAAAGTATGCAGCATGGTCATGGGAGCTGAGAAAACATGCTCTGGAGATGCAAAGCAAACTTCATAACCAAATTGGCAGCAGCATAATGGCAGAGGTAAATGTTTCAGATCTGACTGAGAATTTTGACAAAGTCTACAATCAACTGCAAAATGAGATGGATAAGTATTTTAAAGAAGACAGAAATAAAGAAATTCTAATAAAGTGGAGCGTGAGCACTGACAAACGTTTCTGGAGCCTAAGAACTGAGCTCATTGATGGGACAGTAAAGAAATGCAAAGAACTAATTACCAACAAGAATAATAGATCAGAACTAGACCAGAGGAAAACGGAATACACTGCTGAGTTGACCAAGCAGAGCAAAGCCCTGGCATCCAATCTAAAAGCACAGCGCATTGATGACAAACAAGTAACAAAAGAATTTGACAAACTCTGGGGAAACTGGACAGCTAAAGTGGCCAAAGCACACACCCCCAATGAGTGTGTGAATGTAAAGGCTGTAGTGGAGGCAATCCTCCAAAAAGACTTTGAAAAACAGCCAAATGTCATTCAGAAAATACAAGGTGGAACAGGAAATTTTGAGTTTGACAAGGAAAAACATGTTTCTCAAAGTTTCTTTCAGTGGATGAGATCACTGGGAAGGGATTTCTCTCAACAAGTTGAACAACTTCAACAAGAAGTGACTCATTCTGTCGAAACATATGTCACTGCAAAAGAAACCAGCAAGGAGGATTTTGATCTTAGCTTCATTCATGAGATACTAAAAAAAATTGACACAATCATTGCTGAATTTGAGAGTTCCACAGGCAAGCTTAAGTTCACAAATGAATTCAAGGCAGATATATCTATTAATCTTTGCCTGAAATATGTTTCAAGGTTTCAGAGGATGCAGGAAACCTTTAAGACATCAAACCATCCACTGACATATCTGGAAAGCCAAAGAGACAACTATCTCCAAGCATTCAGAAACTATTGCAAAGGAACAAATTCTGTAACAGTATTTGTTGATTTTCTCTGTAAACACATCAAGCCAGAATTTCTGACTGCAGTGAATGAGAAAACCAGTCGGCACATTGCAGATGAATTGAAATCCAACAACCCAGCTTTTAACAGCAATAGGTCAAACCTTGAGAGTCACATACTGAAACATCTGGCTACTGTGGAGGATTTCAGCTCATTTGCTGAATACATTGACTTCCCAAAGAGATACTTTGAAAGATTTATCCAAGAAAAGATAAATAACTTTTGCAGTAATACTAGAAAACTGCATGAGATGCATGAAAAAAATCTTGGAACCCTCAAAAATCAGATTTTATCAGCAAGCACAGGAGCAACTAGAGAAGTGGAAGATAAGAAAGGAAATGCATCCATGTGGCTTGACTGCTTCTGTGACACATTGGGGGAGCACATGGTAATAAACAGAAATGATTTGCATACCATTGAAAATGAAGACATTGAAGACTGGACGTTTTTCAAAGATGTGATGGCCAAGTCTCTCGATGAAATTCTGAAGGATGAAAAAGCAATTGACATGGAAACTTTGAGAAAGAAACCAACTGAATACCTCTTCAACCAGCTGCAGGGGTGCTGGGCACAGTGTCCTTTCTGCAAAGCCATCTGCACAAACACCATCACCAACCATGATGGAGAACACAGTGTAACGTTCCATCGTTGTGATGCACTTGCTGGCTGGCACCCCAGGGGCACAGATCATTTTTCAATCAATTTCTGTACCACAGCAGTCAGCAGTGATGACAGATTCTTTCCTCGTTGTAATGAGAATGAGAGTATCCCCTACAAGACATACAGAAATGGTGGAGACCCTTACAATAAATGGAACATTACTCCAGATGGCAGTGTGCAGCGCTACTGGAAATGGTTCATCTGTAAATTTCAGAAACAACTGGAGAATGAACATAAATTAAAATTTGTGGGTGCTGGTGCAATCCCAAATGAATGGAAAATATTCACAAAAGAATCTGCTTTGGCAGAATTAGTATAATTGAGGATGAGCACACATGCACCCAGTTTGCATAAAATCATTTAGTCCGCCATTTGAAATTGAACTACATGTTATGCAGTGGAGATACTTAAGTGAATGTTTTTATATACTGCAGAACAATCTGCTAACCTAACTATTTTACTGGAGGTGAAAGGAGAAAAGTCCTGCTACAACGAGGTCCTGAACATTTAGACTGTTTTTTTGTGTGCATACAATTAGATAAATCTGAGAAAAGAAAAAAAAACAACTTTATTTTGAACATAATATAACACTTCTTTCATCACATTTTAGTTGAACTCAATTTTTACAAAATCACTAATACCACAGAAAGAACAGTAATCAGACAGCTAGCCTAGCATAGCAGCAGATACAAAAAACAAGGGAAGCAGCAGTTTGCAGGACATAAAAGGTCAGCCAGGGAGAGACTTTCTGAAGGAGGGACTAAAAACAAAAATTGAGGACATTCATCAACAAAAAAGAGAGCAGAGATTGAATAGGGTGGAGAAGCTTCGGTGGTTGAGACGAGTGCAAACCAATCACCCGGATGGCAGGAAGTGCAAGTCGCCTGTTGTCCTGTTGGCTTCATTGTAGGACTTTGAACTTGACCCTGGCAAAAACCACAGGCAACCACAGAAAGCAGACAACAGAACCACAGAAAACAGACATCTGACTATTTTGATATATCAGAATGAAATGTTGCAGGGAAATGAGGCTGCCCTCATAGTCTCTGAAAATTCCTTTCACTCCCTCAAAGGACAAGCAAAATGTGAGAGAGCAGAACACAGCGGTCTGACTAATGAACCTTGCAAAACAGACCAAGCCTCACCGCCACTACAGAGGACAGAGCCCCACACTCTGACACCCCTCACCCAAACCCACAGGTCCACACCAAGGTGGCTCAGATGAGGAAGGGGAGCTAGTGGGGCTAAGAGAACAAGGGCAAATTAGGCAGAAATCAGACCGGATCTCCAAAAAATCAAGTGGGGGTTTCTTTCCCAAGTGATTATTGGTGCTTGCTTTCCATACACCGTCATATCATCATCTTGCTGCAGAACATTAATCAGCTATAATCATTTAAAAAAATAATAATAATAATGTGATCACATCAATGAAAAATGATTAATTCAGGAGAAAGTAGTCATATTTTGAAACATGGAACATCTTCAATGTTCATTGTGCATGTATATGTTAATTATATTTTAAAATCTATATTTGAGGAATATAAAACATTTTATCAAAATGTGGCAGCCCTACCATAGGTCATTCTATTTTTAAATTTTTTTTTTTTACATTTAATGAACAAAGTGTAATTTTCTTTTCAATATATATCAGAGTGTGATTTTCTTATAGATTTGTGGAGTTTTCTATATTAATGAATGCAATTGTATATTAATTAGAACCTGTTCTACATTATGACATAACCATATATAACCAGCAAACATGCAAAGGAACCTCCCTATCAAAGACATTAGGGATGAATAAATGGTTGCAAAGATGAACAAGATTCATAGATGATTGGGAGTATAAATAACGAAAATGTCTTATGTTTTACTTTTTATTATTTTTAAGTATTCAGTAGTACAGTGACTTGTATTATCCATAAGGGTTTTATGTAATTTTAGATACCTTTATTGAACTGTCAAAGTGTTCATAGAAAATGTATGTCTTATGAATTACAATTAAATTAAATGATATTCCAACATCCTGTGTCTCATGCCATTATGAAATACGCTATATGGGTAACAATAAAAAGGCAGGGCTTCCTCCTCCACAGTGAAAGCAGAATCATCAGTATTTTGGGATGGCAGGTATGCCATCCCGCCAAGTTACGCCTTGGCGGGGGCATGCCCCATACCTATACAGCACCGAGAGTTTGGCACTTTTCAGGGTTCCCCACAGAAATAACTACAACAGCCACAGACACTCAGCCCTTAAAAACATTAAATTCTGTACATTCTGACCCCATTTCAACAGACAGAATTCATAAACAACTTCACATGTCCACACAATAAAGCCCCAAACTAAGGGGCTTTTGCGTTTTCTCCTTCTTCTTCTCATTCTTATTTTTCCTGCCGCCTATCCCACTAACAACATGTCTCCCCATTGGACATTTCACTGACACCAGCCAAATCTGCACCTACACGACCCAATCAAAAACGCACATACACACGCAAAATACCCATCCATTTTTACTCTGAAACATTTACCGTTCAAACAGCTAGTCCGCCTGTGGCCTAGTGGGTAAGGTTACAGTCTTGGGAACATGGGGTCGTAAGTTCAAGCCCAGCTTGGAACCCGTTTCATTAACTTGCTTTGACCCTCACTAATAATTGTCTACTACTTCTTAATTATTGCTTTTGCACCATATCTACCCGCCGTTCACCGTTCAGTTATTAACCGGCTACAATATTGCTAAGATATATGCATTATGACTTACCGTCTGTACGTTCAGTTATTTACCGGCTACAATATTGCTAAGCCATATGGATTCAACGGAAGCTCTTCTGTGCTTACTGGCTTGTGTTCTTCTTTAAAACCACCGGCAGGTTCGCTAATGATATTTCACGCATTGCATAGCTATGGCATTAGCTAACGAAGTCACAGACTGGTAAACCTCACCCACTCCCACTCACGGCCACCCATATGCATTTCATGACGCAAATGTATTCCTTTTATTTAAAAGTTACACCAGTTCACCACTGTGCCATTTCTACTAACTATATTTCTTCACTTGGCTACCGTACAAAACCTTATCAGCAAACGCCACGTTTCTACATTCATGTTACCTCGCCCTGTTCTCTATCTAGCCACATAGGCTACACACAATTACTACGTATGTACGTTCTGCAACTCCGCATTAAAACATTACATTTAAAATCATGATTCACTCGTAAGTATAACTACTAGCACTGAACACTGAACACATTCGTGCAATAGATTACATTACATTACAGGCAAATAATGTGTGCAATGTTATTTAACCCTCCACTTCAACAACTAATGTTCAATACCGACTGTTATATATACCATTTGATAAGGAATATAAGCTCGCTCATGGTCACTCCATTTACTTCGCACTATACTCCGTGATCATGTCAACCTTCACCTACATGCCCATTCTGCTAAAAACATATTGTTTCAACTACGGAATTTCGTAATTTCATTTTAATTTCTCTCACACTGTTGTTATTCTCTCATATGCAAAGCCTGCTGGGACATATGCGTCTGCTCCTATTCTCCACTATCATGTTTTCCGGTTCTAGTTTAGCAAAACAGCGAAGAGGATTCCTACCTGCAGATAAGCCTATCAAAATGCCTTATAAACCTTACAAACACTAAAAGTGCATCTCCACGAAATAACAGACAATGGAGCAGGACAGAAGGATAAACCTTACAAACACTAAAACTGCATCTCCACGAAATAACAGACAACGGAGCAGGACAGAAGGCTACACAAGTTGCGACCTAGGGAGTTATAATTCTACGGGCGTGTTGATTATTTTGTCAGTCAAGGCTCGTTGGATGGACGTCAAATCCGTGAGTACATACCATCTGCGTTCCTGATGCGTTTACGCTTACGCCACTGCATCCTTTCTCACAGCCACTGTTTTACATATCTCATAAAAAACACGTTTTCAATGTACAAAAATGCCAAGTTACTCAAAAGTATTGATATCAAAATTACGCCAAGTTACGGTACTACAAACAATATAGGCTATCTTGCCTCACCGACATTTAATAACATGTATTCCAAAGCAATGCTACCCAATATTTCCTCAATTCTTTCAAGTCACTTGGCCCTGTGTGTATATAAGCGTGCAGTACATGGACAGGCCAAACATATGTGTGGATGGCTTTCTCACAGTCATGATTGATTGAATAGGCATCTATATGTCCAATTTGTATTGGTATGTATGTATTTTGGTGGTCAGCCTTTCTGTTGCGTGAATGATTGTATGTTTCTTGGTATAAATGTCTGTTCGTAAATGTGAATGTAACATGCTGCGAGGGAAATGTCCCCATGGGGATAAAGAAGTTCTCTATGTATGTATGTACAATATGTATTTTACATGTATTTATTGTACGTTGCAAATATGTAATCACTTGTACATTTAGTCAAATTCAGTTCAGAAGCAAGTATAAACATATGTTTTCTGGAGAAATATGCTTCCTGTAGTGACTGACCAGCAGTTTTCTACATGAATTTCAATGTGTTCCATGAGGCAATACGAAATATTTGACACTTTGATCTGACACAACGTTTGCATGACATTGTAATATGGTAAGATTACAAAACACAGGGCCAAGTGACTTGAAAGAATTGAGGAAATATTGGGTAGCATTGCTTTGGAATACATGTTATTAAATGTCGGTGAGGCAAGATAGCCTATATTGTTTGTAGTACCGTAACTTGGCGTCATTTTGATATCAATACTTTTGAGTAACTTGGCATTTTTGTACGTTGAAAACGTGTTTTTTATGAGATATCATTTCTTTTTGCAAAGCGTTTTATTACGAGAGTGAGAAATGCGAAGTGACCCTGTAAGAAACGGTTGTGGATTATGGCTATCATTGTGTGAATTTGTACAGTCTGATGAGCGTGTACGTTTTGCAGTTTCGGTTTGCTATATATGTAAAACAGTGGCTGTGACAAATAGTGCGGTGGCGTAATTGTAAACGCATCAGAAAAGGTGAAATATGGCCAGTGTAGCTATGTAGGCTACTCACGGATTTGACGGGCATCCAACGAGCCTTGATTGACAAAAGAATCAGTAAGCCTGTAGAATTAGAGCTGCCTAGGTCATAACTTGTGTACCCTTCTGTCCTGCTCCGTTGTCTGCTATTTCGTGAAAATGCACTTTTAGTGTTTGTAAGGTTTATAAGGCATTTTGATAGGCTTATCTGCAGGTAGGAATCCTCTTTGCTGTTTTGTTAAGCTAGAACCGGAAAAGTTGATAGTGGAGAATAGGAGCAGACGCATATGTCCCAGCAGGCTTTCCATATGAGAAAATAACAAGCGTGAGATACATTAGGCGAAATGATGAAATTGCGTAGTTGAAACAATATGTTTTTTAGCAGAATGGGCATGTAGGTGAAGGTTGACATGATCACAGACTATAGTGCGAAGTAAATGAAGTGACCATGAGCGAGCTTAGTTTCCTTATCAAACGGTATATAACAGTCTGTATTTAACGTTAGTTGTTTCAGTGGAGGGTTAAATAACGTGTGCAATCTATTGCACGAATGTGTTTTTCTCATGTTCAGTGCTAGTAGTTATACTTATGAGTGAATCATGATTTTAAATGTAATGTTTTAATGCGGAGTTGCAGAACATACATACGTAGTAATTGTTTGTAGCCTATGTGGCTAGATAGAGAACAGGGCGAGGTAACATGAATGTAGGAACGTGGCGTTTGCTAATAAGAAGGTTTTGTACGGTAGCCAAGTGAAGAAATATAGTTAGTAGAAATGGCACAGCGGTGAACTGGTGTAACTTTTTAACAAAAGGAATACATTTGCCGTCATGAAATGCATATGGGTGGCCGTGAGTGAGTTTTGGTAAAGCAAATATAACCGTAAGAAAACGTTAGTGTAAAAGAGGAAATGATCTGCCTTAAATCGGAGGTTTACCAGTCTGTGACTTCGTTAGTGCAGCACCATGCCATAGCTATGCAATGCGTGAAATATCATTAGCAAACCTGCCGGTGGTTTTAAAGAAGAACACAGGCCAGTAAACACAGAAGAGCTCCCGTTGAATCCATATGGCTTAGCAATATTGTAGCCGGTTAATAACTGAACGTACAGACGGTAAGTCATAATGCATATGGCTTAGCAATATTGTAGCCGGTTAATAACTGAACGGTGAACGGCAGGTAGATATGGTGCAAAAGCAATAATTGATAACTAGTAGACAATTATTAGTGAGGGTCGAAGCATGTTAAAGAAACATGTTCCTAGCTGGGCTTGAACCTACGACTCTGTGTTCTTAAGACTGTAACCTTGCCCACTAGGCCACAGGCGGACTAGCTATTTAAACTGGAAATGTTTCACAATAAAAAGGTATGGGTATTTTGCGTGTGTATGCGCGTTTTTGATTGGGTCGTGTAGGTGAAGATTTGGCTGGTGTCAGTGAAATGTCCAATGGGGAGACATGTTGTTAGTGGGATAGGCGGCAGGAAAAATAAGAATGAGAAGAAGAAGAAGAAAGAGAAGAAGAAGAAGAAGAAAGAGAAGAAGAAGAAGGAGAAAACGCAAAATCCCCTTAGTTTGGGGCTTTATTGTGTGGACATGTGAAGTTGTTTAAGAATTCTGTTTGTTGAAATGGGGTCAGAGTGTACAGAATTTAATGTTTTTAAGGGCTGAGTGTCTGTGGCTGTTGTGGTTATTTCTGTGGGGAACCCTGAAAAGTGCCAAACTCTCGGTGCTGTATAGGTATGGGGCATGCCCCCGCCAAGGCGTAACTTGGCGGGATGGCATACCTGCCATCCCAATATAGCAAACCGAAACTGCTGAACGGTACACGCTCATCAGGCTGTACAGATTCACACAACGATAGCCATAATCCACAACCGTTTCTTGCAGGGTCGCATTTTTCACTCTCATAGTAAAACGCTTTGCAAAAAGAACTGATATCTCATAAAAAACACGTTTTCACCGAAAAGATGTATCTCAAAGCAATGCTATCCAATATTTCCTCAGTTCTTTCAAGTCACTTGGCCCTGTGTTTTCTAATCTTACCATTTCACAATGTCATGCAAACTTTCTGTCAGATCAAAGAGACAAATATTTCGAATTGCCTCATGGAACACATTGAACATTGTACATTGAAATTTATGTATAAATTCATTAATGTACAGAACTGCTGCTGAGCAACGACAGGAAGCACATTCCTCCAGAAAACATGTTTATACTTGCTTTTGAACTGAATTTGAGTACATGTGCAAGTTATTGTATATTTGCTACGTACAATAAATACTGCATGTAAAACACATATTGTACATACATACATAGAGAACTTCTTTATCCACATGGCAGCATTTCCCTGGCAGCATCTTACATTCACATTCACGAACACACTTGTACCAATAAACATACTATCATTCACGCAACAGAAAGCCTGGGCAGCGAAATACATAGGCCTACATACCAATACAAATTGGACATACACACACCTATTCAATCAATCTTCACTGTGAGAGAGCCATCCACACATATGTTTGGCCTGTTCATGTAGTGTATGCTTATCTCATAAAAAACACGTTTTCAACATACAAAAATGCCAAGTTACTAAAAAGTATTGATATCAAAATGACGCCAAGTTACGATACTACAAACAATATAGGCTATCTTGCCTCACCGAAATGACATAAGATGTATCTCAAAGCAATGCTACCCAATATTTCCTCAGTTCTTTCAAGTCACTTGGCCCTGTGTATAAGCATGCACTACATGAACAGGCCAAACATATGTGTGGATGGCTCTCTCACAGTGAAGATTGATTGAATAGGTGTGTGTATGTCCAATTTGTATTGGTATGTAGGCCTATGTATTTCGCTGCCCAGGCTTTCTGTTGCGTGAATGATAGTATGTTTATTGGTACAAGTGTGTTCGTGAATGTGAATGTACATCTTATGTCATTTCGGTGAGGCAAGATAGCCTATATTGTTTGTAGTATCGTAACTTGGCGTCATTTTGATATCAATACTTTTTAGTAACTTGGCATTTTTGTACGTTGAAAACGTGTTTTTTATGAGATCAATATATACAGTATGTAGTTAATTCTAAGACTGTCAATATAGATTTAGTTTTAAGATCAAATAGTTAGTAACCAATACACAAAACATGAGCACATGTGCTCATAATTGTTTCATCACATATGCACCTTCATTGTGATTAATATTATTGCTAATTTGGGAAGTTGTAGGGGGTATTTTTGAGACGATATTACAATGGATATTCAATTTTATGGTATTTAACACTAGTTCCAATAATTGATTTCTTGTATGTTTGTAGGTTCTGCTACACAGGGTTGCTCTTACCTCAGTCATGTATAAGTATTTGCTTTTTTCACAAGCAACACCAAAAACAGATCAAATCAAAATGAATGAGAGTAAAACTGTCAAAATAAAGGTTTGTACTCATGTCATTTAGAGCAATAAATGAGCACTGAAGGGCTGATTCAAACTTTTCTAGAGAAGAAAAAGCCAATTTTAATTTCAATTTCAGTGTGATTTGCTTCAACCAGGGACAGGCATGGTTGGACAGAAGACAAAAACAATCTGGGCTCACCTAACCAAAACATCTTGGCAAATTAATGTTAATAAATATGCCACTGTTTTTGTATAACTGCGAGACATGTATGTGCTTTCATTGCATTGTTGTGTGGAGTTTATTAGGGTTTAGCCTGCATGCAGGTTACAATATACTGGTTGCATGAAACTCAGCACAGTACAATTTTCTACCAATCATTCTAAAGACTTAAGGCTTGTAACAGATTTTGTCCAGTAGATGGAGTGTGTGAGGGAGTCAGGCAGCAGTTAGAGCAGCAAAAGAGTGGCAGGAGACAAAAACTTCTGTTCACCCAGGTTTATTTACAGGAGACGTGCTTCAAACCCAGAACCGGTGCAAAATATGTACAGGTGACAACACGACAAAATATATATACAACAAATACCATAAACAAAACAAAAATGAGTAAACAAAACACAGTAGGCTATGCCAAGTAGGCCCTACTTGTTGGAATAAGCTGTGTGTCTAGCATGACCACTCATCACACACAGAAAAAAAAATCCCCGCCCAGGAGGACTTTTCCTCTGGCTTATATAGCCCAAGCCCCTCCCCCAGAAATCCTATTACAAAAAAAAAGTTTCTTCTCTTTATCATTATGTCTTATTTTACATTTACATTTCAAGAACAAAATAAATAATTACTATGCATAAACAAATGAATGTGAATAATGAATTGCCCATTACGGAAAACAAAAACGAATGCATACATCCTCTCCCCTTGGGATTTCACACATGACGTGTCCCAAACATCCCCATGGTATGGCCCCCGCTTCCTTGGAAGTCTTCTACAAAAACCGGCTGTATGTTTGGTTGGTGTTTGCTAACTTTTAATATAATGCAAAATAAAACAATGTTTAACATGAATGTTACATTTTACCTTCAATAAATCTTTTTCCCCCACAAATTTAAGACAAACAACGGTACCGCTACCAATTTCATTTAACAGAAATTGCAGTCGTTTTTAAAAAAAAACGAACATTGTTTCTTTTTCGTTTTTGCAATATTTTCTCATTCTCATTCATTTACAATTCACCTTCAGAACACACACAAACAATGGTAAGTACATTTTTCCCTCCCTTCACGTTACTTTATATGGATGTTAAGTTGCGCGCAATTAAAAGAACACAAACAGGGGTTTAAATGCATTCGACCATGTGCGCATGCTTAAAACTGTAAATGTCCACAGGTCATGGTTTCACTCCATGACAGAGTGATTTTGCCGTTTTATTCTACTGTCACTGAAAAATAAAACACATCTTTAGTCTTACCCCATCATTTGAGAAGTACTGATAATGGGTAGGGGTCTCTACAGAGCACTTCTGGCCTACTGTTATAGGGCTCCCAGAGTTAAAATTCAAGCTATTAGTTCTGTTTCTTCTGTTTAGCATGGGATTATGTTTATATTGTTGGGACATTTATTTATTATTGCTGGTGAGACAGGGTTGCGCAGCTCTGAGTGGATGCATTGCCTACCCGGCATACATTGTGTACCCAGTTTGCTTAGTAGTATACTTGCACCTCAGCCCTGGCCCCAGCTGCCTTCCCTTGGGCCCTGGTGTGAGAGGTTAGGGAGTTGTTATTAACTTGTGAGAAACTCAGTGGTCTAAAACTTGTGGGTACAGATATCATAGGTCCAGGGACTCCCGCATCTCAGAGACTCAGAAGTCCTGTGGCATGTAAAAAGTTGTGTAAGTTGCTCTGGATAAGAGCGTCTGCTAAATGCCTGTAATGTAATGTAATGTAATGATACCTTCCACCAATCTCAGAGGTCTAGAATTGGGTTCCACATGTGGCAGATTCCAGACGGTCTCCAAACCTTTGCAGTCTGTAGCTGCACTCTCATCAGGCTGGAGACTTGTATCTGCCGTGTAACCATGGGTCCTGTTAACATTACATTGGGCTTGGTATTCAGAGGTCCAGTGACCACTGGCACATGCCTCGATCTCCGGGACTTATAGGCATGGCTCCCCCAGGACAAATTCCAGATGGTCTAAAGACTTGTTACAGCCTGTGTCTGCACTCTCAGGGGACTCACACCAGATCCAGTATCAGTGGTCATTAAACTTAGTCTCTGGTGCCAGAGCCTGAAGACCTAGGTTATGCATCCAACCCCATAAATGACTTAAATTCTACTACTAGGAACTCAGAGGTCTGAAACATGTCATTTAGTACACAGAGGTTTCTTATAAATGACTTAGATCTAGTATTAGAACTCGGAGGTCTCTTCTAAATTGCACCCAGCCCTGGGTGAGCAGCGGGGCTCTGACTCCGAGATGCAAGCATACCTACCACAGTCACCAGAACACTGCACCTCAGTCTGCATGCACTGGCTCTAGTGGGTCTGCATTTAATCAGGAGCCACAATATCTTGTCGTTCTGCGAACCGTTTTCAAGGAAGTCCACTTGATTTGATATTGAAAATAATCTACTTGCCAAATGGACAATAGAAACTTGCAAAACAAATCTATTATCATCATAATAAAATATTCAGTAAAAACGATGGCTAAACCTTTAATTGTCACAGTGTCTGCACCGATGTGTCTGTGTGTGTGTGTGTGTGTGTGTGTGTGCTGGGGGGGGGGGGGGGGGGGGGGGTGTGTGTTTGGTTGAAGGGGAGAGGGTGGACTTTCAAATTTTCATGTGAACAATGTTGGACATCACCTACATCAACCTTTTTTGGTCCAGTCTCCCCAAGGACGAGATGTCTCAAATGCCAGGCACTAATTAGAATGGCAGATCGTGTCATGAATTCTGTATCTGAAAACTGACAATGACGAGTGCAGGGAGTTCAAAATGACATGAAACGAAATATGTCAATTTTTTCTTCTTCGCAAAATACATTCTCTGGCCACCAAGAGTTTTGGTTATAATATGTTAAATAAAATTGCAACAATCAAAATGGTGGATAAGTGTAGGCTGCCTGACGTGGAAAAAGAGGACCGCTTCTTTTAGAAAATAATATTTTTTATTATCAAATTAAATGTTACGTAGCACGGATCAATGTATCTTGAAATGTCAGTTCACAGACCCAGTGGTGGTTGGTATGCTGAAAATTAGTGGGGCAGAAAACTGTCCTTTAAAGTGATAATTGGTCTAAACCTGTGTCTGGTGTGGGGATGACTGGTTTAAGCAGCCACACCTGCCCTGGGTCAAGCTAATTAGACCTAGCTAGTTAGATAATTGGTTATTAATTAGATAATTGGCCAGGCTAATTGGACCCGGGAGCAGGAGTGGCTGCACCTGTGCGTAGTGAGGTAATCAGTGCGCACAGGTTAAATCTGCCATCCCCACTCACATGGGGGAGCCTCTCTGTCATGACAGTTTTAACATCTGCTCCTTGGCAGTAACATCTTGCCAAACCCTTGTGAATAAATCTGGACTGCTTGAACATCTTCTCCCTGTGTCTCTGTGCTGGAGGGCCCCTAGGAAAGCCACTTCGGTGGCCTGTGGCAGGCGTGTTTGCCACACTGTGTTCATTCATTTTCCTTGATTAACAAGCTTGTCAATGATCTGGATAATCAATTGGCAAGTAACACACAGCTTATTCACATTTTGGGGAGATTAAATCACAAATTAAATTTCGGAAAATCCATTTTAATCACTAAATGAGCGACGCGTATGGAGTGCGCAGAGCAAATTCTTTCAGGCAACTCATGCTGCAGCAACCTAAGCAATTACATTCTCACGCATTTTAATAATCAACCAGTCACATGCACACATCACCAATGGAGCACCTTTTTAAACCAACAATCAAAACCTCTAGTGCTGCTACTTGCTTGCACTGCTTTTGCATGCTTCGCGGCACCACCCCAGGACCACCTGTTGTTTGAATCTACTTATAAATACTGGGGGGGGGGGCTTTCTGGTATTCCTCCTGTTTAGTAGGGGAGGTGTATTGTGCTCCCTGGTAAATAGGGTAGTGCATGCTGGTGTGTACACTAGTATGAAGCAAATCCATTCAACGCCAAACCAAAGATGTTGCATACTTAATCTCAATGCGTGAGTTGTCCTTACTGAAGTACACATTACGGAAAAAGTAAATAAGTGTACTTAGTTTACCACTCAGTTAACGATCACATCAATATAACCAGAAATGGCAAACCTTGCGCTTCAAGATTGTTTAATATCTGAGCATTGCAGATCAGAAGGAGGCGGTCTACATGTATCCACAAATAATGTTTGTAAAATGGGCACAATTTTGCAATGCAAATAAAAAAAATCATATAGTATTTTCTGATAGTGAATTAATTGCTTCATTGATAATCAAGGAAAATAAGACCGGTAAGAAAAAAGAAAATAGATAAAGACCAATAATCAGTTTAAGGGAAGGTTTCCTGCCTCATTTTCCCAAATTTTCAGCTCACCAACTGCCACTGCACAGACCATTTTGTTGCCTGCACACATTTGTACACATGGGTTTAGTGTCTTGTAGATAAAGTTATTTGTGCAATATGTGTTATTTGGAGCTATATTGATGCTAATTGTAAAGGTATTTGATCCATTTATGTCACTGACTTTTGTGATTAGTTTTCAGCCTAATTAAGATGCTGGTTGCTTGAATAATTTACTGTGTTAGATGCTCCAGAAATGAACTGAACAAGGAATTAAATTAATTGAGCAACTCAACTAGTTTTAAGCTTAATCAGCCCAGATTCACTGACAGGGGGTTCCCAGCAAATGCGGCACTTGACACATCCTATTCATTTTCTATGGACAGGCTGTGTGGTGCATGATGGAAGCAGTTCAGCGACTGTTGTGGTTCTGTTGGTTCTGCATTTGCATAGAATGTACTTCATCCTTGATCTATGTAAATGAAGGCATCCAACATAGCTCGCAAAATTCGGCAAAGAATCAACAACTGCATTGTCTTTCTCACCTCAAATGTTTTCAGAAATATGTTACTGGACAGTTTACATGGAAAAAGAGAGTTTATCAACGCTCCACCATATTGTTTCATTTTGAAAACGGGGAGCCAAAACCAAGGATCTGCCAGTGTCTATCCAATCAGGTCCCGGTAGTGTTTTCCGTGGTAGGTTTCATCACTTGGTTGATTTGATCCTATAGAAGCATCTATTCAACGAAACCTGCCTACACTATTCGCATAGTATTGCCCATTAAATGCTTGGGGGTCCACCATATCATCATGCGTCCTCACCAGATTCAGTGAGAACATGGCATGAGACCAAAACCAGCATGCACAGTGTGTCCCTAGACCTCTGACTGGCTCAGTAGGACTGCTGCTTTCACATCCAGCTGTCATTTACACACACTGACCAGCAGAGGGCACTTTTGTTTAAACATCATGCTCCAGCAGGAATGAGGCTGCTGACATCACTGCAACGCCTCAAAATGTAACTTTTTTTTGTCTCCCCATTCATTATAAAGTGGCTTTTGTTCTGAGCTCTGTGTGCTCTCAGCTTTCCTTTCAGCCTAGTCCCATTGAGGTTATACAGATTAACAAGTTTAAATAGTGAACAAGTAAACAAGATGAACAAGTTATTATAGTTTGATTGTTCTGACTGTTTAGCAACTATTTAGACCTCTTTCATATAGCTGGCTTGAAGCGCATCTGGCATCTTTTTTCGTTATTTGTTAGGACACTTCTCCTCTCTGTATCACCTTTTCAACTTCCCCACATCATCGCCCACTTTCTTTCAGAAAAAAGAAAATTCTTGCTGAGACAATGCTTCTCACTCGCACATTTCGACCACAGTAAATGTTTCATGTAGACACACAATGTCTTCAGATGTCATTCATGAGATTATCAGCAAAATGCAGCTAAAATGTCAGTTCATGCAAATAACTGGGTTAATCAAATAATTAAAAGCAGAAGTTGGCATGAAGCAACAAATATTGTGAGATGGAACCCACAGACAAACCCTACACTGAAAATAGATGTATTTACAAAGGCTGTTTCCTGGATTACCAGAATTTATTTTGCTGAAAACTACAGTAAAGCAGGTTTACTGGTTTGTTCGAGGCCTGCTGTGTGTTTTGGCACGCTAAGCGAAGCTTTTTTTGGCTCAATAAGCAGTTTTTTTTAAAACTTTATTTACCCAGGGTAGGTTTGCTGAGCACTGATGCTCTTTTGCAGCAATGCCCTGCTTCAGTTATTGAAGTAATGAAGACCCACAACATGGGAAATGATGTCCAATAGGTATGTCTGTTACAAAACATTTCAATTAAAGTCATGCAACATAAATTCTTCATCACATTGGTAATAAATAATTAGACCTGTAAATCACAGCCCTGCTGATTTAAGTACTTGTGACAAACAGCACAAACAGGGCTCTTTAGCGAGGTATCAGTATGAGGATGAATAACACGGTTGTGAGCCAATGTTTCCTTTGGGAAGAAATGGGAGTTTCATATCACAGGTGCACCAGGTTTTCTCTGTCCCTGTATTGATTTTGAGGTCACATTCCTCCACATCTGTGTGAGCCTGATGATTATCAGGGGACACAGTGATTGTGTGTCCCAATGAAGATCACCAAACAAGAGGGAAGAAAGGTGTGTGTGTGTGTGTGTGTGTGTGTGTTTGTTTGTGTGTGTGAGAGAGTGTGTGTAGCATACAGCGCCCTCCAGAATTAGTGGCACCCATAATTAACATGAGCAAAAATGTTTATGTTCTTCGATGACTTTCCATTTAATTCAATTGGACTGATTTGAAATGAAAATTATTCCAACTGATTTGTGCAGTTAGTGGAGTGGGTAAGTGTGTGTGGTTTGGCTTGTGAGTCTGGGAGTCCAGGACACATTTACTGTGAGGACTTCACAGTAGTTCATATTTTTATCCTTATTGATTTGGTACAGTTGTTGAGTCGGACTGTAAATGGTTTCTGACTTAATGTGCGCTCAGTTTTGAAATTAAATTATTCCCCAAATTTTAACAGAAAACCAAATCCTTTGTTTGCCCTCCTAGATATCTACTGTTTAAATGATGCATTAATATCCAATCTGAATAACAGCATATACAATAAAATGCTCAGTGTTAGCCTAAATCAACTCAGATTTGAGACGGTTTTCTCTGAATAAATTGGATGCATGTATTGGACGCATGCAGTTGCTATTTGAAATAGAACAAATTTTAACAAAACTGTGCTGGTACACTGTTTTTCTTTCCCAAACTCCCCATTTTCAGTGAAGGGTTAAACCCACTACTTCTCAACAACTGGAATAAGAGGCTTTCAGTAGTTAAGCAGTCAAAACATTTTCACAGAAATAATGTAATTTGTACACAAATTATTTGTGCAAGAGGTAACTTAATTTTCATTTATTATAATTTTTATTCCAGACAGGAATTATTATGCTTATCCTAAGCAGACTGTTAGCTCTTGGTTTGGTAGATCCTGTACATCAGAACAATAATGTGATTAATTAACTTGATTAAACTTCCTTTTCAAATGACACCTCTGAGGCAGCTACCCAAGGTAACCACCCAAGTCACATAAGAGCCATAGACCAGCCATAAGAGCATGTTCCCATGCTTTTTCCCAGGTAATGATAAAGTATGTTAAGCAATCTGGGAATCATGACTGCAGACCGTGTGGGATATTTAAAGTGCAAGAACTAATAAAGATGACCCTGTGGCTCATCAGCATGACTCTCATCAGTCCATTAATTCAACCACACATGACATGCACTTGCACATTCCCTCAAGCCTCAAACACACACACGCACATGCACTCACATCATTATATACACACTCATCAGGCTATGCACAGATAACTGGGCTTAAATAAGGTTACTTGGCTGGACACTGATAATGAAAGATGTTTTCCTACATGTGCATTATTCGATGTTATTTATCACACACCATGTGCTGCAAGTTACTGTTAGCAATTCCAAATTGTTATAATAAAAAAGCAACTAGAATTATCGAATAGCGCCTACACTAAATCAACAAGGGTACAAAAGTATCAGAAGAAATCCAAGTTTAAAGTCACATTCTTCAGCCTCAATAGCCTCTTGATACACACTGGGAAAAATAAAAGCCAATTTATGTGACTGTGAACCCACTACAATGGAAAATCTTCAATAGAAGAAATAAAAGGCAGATTTACAATTTCAGCATGTGTGCACAATTTTGTGAAATATTTTGTGAGTGTGTGTATGATTTCACAATATATGCCTATAAGCTAATGTGTGTAGAATGTGTCTGTGTGTTTCCAGATCATGAACTACCTGATACAATTTTTGCACTTCAGATCACAAAAATACAACTCACTTGTGTATTTAAATGTGAATTAAAGAAACAAAAGAGACATTTTTTCCTGAAAGAAAACTATTTTTGCCAAACATAGAATTCCACAAATATGAGAAAATTTATACATATACACTTTTGACTGTTTTTTAAAATCACACAACAGTATGGATGATGGATGGAGGGATTGATGGGTTTGTAGTAAGTGATCTATTCACACTGCACATGTGAACTGATGAGTGTCTGTATGTGAATGTCTGCGTGTAAGTTATATATTTTGCATTTGTAGCAGGTTCTGCTGGTTTTGCAGTGTTTCTCGGAAGGGAAGGTGTGCCTTCTCTTCCACTTACTTCTCCTTGCTGTGGCCTCAGGCAAGACTTCAGATGGATCAGGGCCAAATTCTTCCACTTCAGTAGCCTTCACAAAGAATGCAGATGGCAGAATGTGTTTCCATGAAAAATCGTACAGATAGTCATGAGTACCCAGGTCTTGTACTCTGCTGCATTCTTAATTATTTTTGTACCCAAACGGTGTACTGATTTTATAATAATATGAAATTGACCATCATCGATTTTAAATGGTCTTATCCATACGGTTGAAGATGGTATCAGTTTTCATGAAGGTTATGGGTTTTTTAACGAGGTTAAAGTGAATGGATCAATTTTGAAATGAAAACAACAAAAAGTTTGAATACATTTTGTTCAAGTTCAAGTTCTAGTTTATTTATATAGCACATTTCATATACAAGGAAATCCAATACGCTTTACACAGATAAAATGCACATTTGCGTATATACATGTATAAAATAAAGTGAAACAATATGGATAAAATATACATATAAATGCAAACCTACACTTGACTATACACATTAATAAAATAAAGAGAAAAAATAAAGTTAAAAATGTATAAAATATATGAAAAAGCATTAGTAAAATGCTAATTCTTTTCTTTTTTGGGAAGACCAGAGAAGAGGCCATTGCAGTTGTCCAATCTGCTGGTAATAAAAGCATGCACCGGTTTCTCTAAGTCCGGTTTTGATACACAACCTCTTATTTTTATGTTTTTAAGGTGATAAAAATCTGATCTTGTGACACTGTTGATATGGCTGTTAAAACTAAGGTCAGCATCCACGATTCCAAGATTCTTAGCTTGATCCTTACACTTAAGAGACATGGTATCAAGTTGAACCTTAAGTTTTTTTCTCTTAGCTATACAACCAAATGTAATTACCTCAGTTGCATCTTTGTTTAGGAGCAATACATTTTGGGACATCTAATCATTTATGTCCTCAATGCACTGAACAAATGAGTCCACTGGACTAAGGTCATCAGGTGAGAGAGATATATAGAGCTGGGTGTCATCTGCGTAGTTATGGTACTGTAAATGTTTTTTTTTGTATCACATGCCTGAGTGGAAGCATGTAGACATTAAATAAAAGAGGGCAGAGGATTGATCCCTGCGGAAGTCCACATGAAATTGTAACCCGTTAGAAAAATAGCAATGCTTTAAAAGAGTCCTGTAGCTTTAAGAAAGGGAGGCTCCCTACCTAACTTGTTAGGAGGACTTGTTTTGCATACCTAATTAGTTTTATTGGCTGTAACAGGCAGTAATGTCTTAAGATCATTCTGGAAAATAGTTAGCCCTGCCCACTCCCAGGGACTTGGTTGAGACTGTTTGTCGCACAGGAGAGTGCGCAGCAAGAGGGGAGGAACGGGAGAGAGTAGTTCCTTAAATGACCCAGGGACCAAATATTTTCCAGATCGCATACTTCAATCTCTTTCCTAGTGATCTTCGCTGGGTTTTTTGGATACCCGAGAAGAAACCTGTGAACCTAGGATTCTCTCCCTGACGAGAGAGATGGCCAGCCGACCAACTCATCTTCATCCATTTGAGGAAGGACCCCCTGATACCCCTTGTTTCTCCCAACCCCACTCCGGTGTGGTAGGATTGTGACTGAGCAATTACATTTTATTTGATACTTTATTTTTGTAAAAAGGGTGCACCCAACCAACAAAACTGACTTGAAACTAACTAAATTGAACTTGACCAATTGAACTGAACCAGACTGAACAGAAGACATTCAGAACTTAATGGACAGTGAATACAGTTACAACACTCAGGACATTAATATGGAGACAAATGAATGTGTTTGAATGTGATCAGCTTTACATATTGTCATTATGTTTTCTTTAATACAGTTCTAACCATTTTGCACTTACTTTCTGGCTCCGGTTGTTCATTGTGTCCATCTCTTCATTCATAACCTCTCCTTACGAACCTAGCTTTAACCTGAAAATATTTACCTACTGCTAACTGACCCTTTAGGTGGGTTACAAAATGTTGACCTTTTCAGAAACAAAGCTATTAATTGAAATGAAGTAATTCCTGTTCTGTAAGTAGGTCCTAACCCAGTTGAGAACCAGGCCAGATAATCCAAATCACTTTTCCAATCTATCCAACAATTTCTAATGATCAAGAGTGTCAAATGCAGCACTGAGATTGAGAAGTACGAGAATAGAATGCTTATTTGAGTTCATCAAAAGATCATTTATGACTTTGACAAGAGATGTCTCTGTACTATGGCGCGGTCTAACTCCTGGCTGGAAATAGTCAAAGTAGCCATTTGTAGTCGTAAAATTGGTTGTACAAAATGTTTTCCAGAACCTTGCTATGAAATGGGAGATTGGAAATAGGTCTATAATTACTGACTTCGGAAGCATCAAGATTGGTCTTTTTTAACAAAGGGTTAATCACAGTTGTTTTTAGCACACTTGGGAAAACACCAGACTGAAGAGAGATATTAACAATTTGCAATACCTCCTCTGTTAAGCAGTTAATAGCTGCCTTAAAAATGCAGTAGGGAGAGGGTCAAGGCATCAGGTAGAAGATTTGAGCTTCAGTACAGCTTCATTAAATGTTGTAATGTCAATAACAGTAAAATGTGCCATTGCTCCTGTACTGTTGTTACATGTGGAAGATGGAGGCATTACTTTCTTGCCTGACTTAAGCTTGCTAATGGTTTGTCTAATGCTGATAATTTTATTGCTGAAAAAAGTAGCAAATTCCTCACATTTTGAGGTGGAAAGCAACTCGGGCTATTAATGAAGGGGGGTTCACCAATCTATCAACAGTGGAAAAAAGTATATGTGTATTGTTTGCATAATAATCTTGGAGAAAAAGGACTGTCGAGGCCTTGATGCATGCTAGTCCAAAGCCTCTAACAGACTAATCAGTTCTCTGGCATGAGTATCAGTGTGGTTATCAATGTGAATATTGAAGTCACCTGATATTACTATACAGTCAAAGTCTGTGGAGATTTTGGACAGTAACTCTGTAAAATCATCTATGAAACCACTGGATTTTTGACTGGATTTCTGGACAAAATATCAGCACTGGGCTAGCACATTTCATTGCCATTGCAAGGTATTCAAAAGATGAGAAGTCCCCAAATGAGACTTTCTTACATTGGAACACATCAGAGAATAAACTTTCTACACCACCCCCTCTTCTGCCAGTTATAAAAAAATTAAAATTTGAGGGTGCAGCTTCTAATAGGACAGCGTAGCCATTACTATCTAACCAAGTTAAACACACACTAGGTTAGATAGTAACCAATTACCAATCACCACTATCACCAAAAAAGTTCAGTTAAATACAAAAAAAAAACAAGTTTATGTTTACTGATTAGATCATTAATAATGTATGTCTTCCCAGCTAAGGATCTGACATTTAATAAGACCAGTTTCAGTGGGTGTGTCATAGGCCTGGCAGACAGGGTTGCAATCAGAGGCAAATGTCGACTAAAAATCAAGTTGTTTAGGTTGGCCATGGTGGGTCTGAATACTGAGCAGGCCATCACAGGTCTATGGTAGGAAATGGTGGCTCCTATGTTGAGATCTATATAAAAAATATAATAATATAATATATAATATAATATCCTTGTTGTGGCAAGTGAGTGCCACCCCTCCTGCCTTCCAACAGACTCACGTGAGACAACTTTTGGTTTTTTTAGCACTTCCGTGCTCTTTTATTAAGCCCACGGCTTTCGCTCGGTCACAACGTAACACAGGCTTTTCTTTTTATTTTGGTAATTCTGTGCAGTTCCATCGTCTCTCTGGCATTCGCTGTCGAAGACTCCCGGTCTCCGCTTTTAAAAACCCCAGGCTTACTGTTGAAAACAATCAGAGGCAATCAGCGCAATTAAACAATTGATAATTATCGGCGCTGATTACCTCCACCTGACAGTTGTGACGAAGGATCCGAGAGCCGCTCCTCTCACTTTCTCTCTGCAGCCGACGCCCAAACCACACCCACCCCACCACACTTGTATTATACAGCACCTTTCCGAATGCTCAAAGTGCTTTACAGTCAGGGGGAACTGACCTCACCCACCACCAATGTGTAGCACCCACCTGAGTGATGCCATTTTGCACCAGAAAGCTCACCACACATTAGCGAAGGTGGAGAGGGACAGAACATATCAGGTACGCAATATGGTCTTCTGAGAAATGCATTTCCTACCATACTCATCTGTCATGCATGGAGATGGGAGTTGATGTTCTCAAAAAGCATCAAGGCCCCCTTTTAGTTTGGGTGAAGACCATCTCTCTTTAAAAGAATAGGCCTTGCCCAAAATAGTTCAAAGTTGTTAGGGGATCCTGATGATAACACAGTAGTCCTTGAGCCAAGTGTGAAGAGAAAACAGTCGGGACCACCTCTTTATCCCTCTCTGGTGGGTGGGGAAGGGCCCTGAGATGATGGCCTTTTCGCCAGTGTCCAGTAGTGAATTAATGAGTGCTTGATAGTCCGCCTTTAAAACGTCTGACTGCTGTGCTCTGATGTCATTGGTGCCCACATGGATGATGATGTTCTTTAAATTGCTGTAATTGATTAAGATTTTGGGGAGTCAGCGTTGGATATCCTGCACCCGTGCACCAGGAACGCAGTGAACTTTGGAGGGGCCAGATAGTGGAGGCAGGTGGACATCATGGACCATGGAAATGCCGATAACCAGGGTGGAGGTGGTTGAGTCCTTTAGGGTAAGAGGGATAGAATGGGAAGGAGGCTGGGTTGACAGGGCTTCATCCTGGTCTAGTGCACTGAAACGGTTTGAGAGGTGAAGTGGTCTTCCTGAGCACCTGTCTATCTGCTGCCAGGCAGATGGCTGAAGCGTGGAGTTGGTGGGGAGGCCAGGGTGAGGTGGGCTGCTACTAGGAGGAGGATTTCTGTGGGTGGAGGTGACGACACTGGGAGGTTCCTGGGCTGGAAGAGTGGTGGCAAATAGGTCAGAGTGGAGGGGGCCAAGCCCAGCAGCACCAATTAAGATAGTGGAGTTAAAATTGTCTTGTAATCTGGAGTGTTCCATTAAAAGTGCCGTTCGGTCACGAGTGTTTTTATTTGTTTCATGAGTTCAATGACTTTGTCCTGTAAATCCATGATTTTAATACACTTGGCACATTTAAAAGCAATGTCCGTAAAATCCTCTTCAGAAACAATTAAGAACATGTCACAGAGCTCGCATTTCATGACTTTTTCATGACCTTGCTGATCAGCCAGCGAGGTGTGGGGAGTCATAATAGCAATAAACGAAACATACTTATAAAAACAAAGTGAAAGATAAAATCAAAGGATAAATAAGATTATAATAGTTATAAGAGAACCATTCATAAAAATAAAAATGGAATAATAATAATAATAACAACAATACACTTACATTAAAAATAAATAAATAAATGAAACTTACACGTAAAATGAGTAAATAAATAAGGAGTAAGATTTAAAATATTTAAAGGACTAAAAACAACAAACAGAAGAAAACATACATGTCCAAGCAGAAGTCCAACAGATAATGGCTCTAGGCCACAATGCAGGGTGTTGTGGCCCAAAGTTTCAGGTATATCCGGCGACAGTGAATAAAATCAGGTCTCACCAGTAGAGTAGCTCCCTGCTGTAGGTAAATTTTAGGACTAGGCCTAGGCCTCACAGGTGATAAGGCTTCTGCTGGGAAGAGCTCCAGCAGCACTCATCCTAGCGGTGCAGTAGCAGTGCAGAGAGCTCCTCCCAGCAGCAGTGGTGCAGCAGGCCAGACACAGCAGGAAAGCAGCAGGCTGAGTGGTAAGGCCTACACTCAATTGCCACAGGGATCTGTGTTAAGGAGAAGGCCAAGGCTATTTTCCTAATTGCTGAAAAAATTCAGCTCAATCCATCCTGGAGAAGTCCTTGCGAACCTTCTAAGAACCGGTTTGCTTTTCCACGGGTTAGAGAGCCACGTCACTACGTCACTAATTTTGATATCAGTACTTTTAGTGGCAGGCCTAGATTTTTCAAGTGTGAATGACTTATTGACAATGCTTTGTGCGTATGAGTAACTTGGCATTTTTGTATGTTGAAAACGTTTTTCTTCAGATATAATTTCATTTGTACTCTGTTTTGAGTAGTTGATAACAGCAATGCATATAAATTGGCAGGATGGCATACCTGCCATCCCAATCTATTTTGCTTGCTCATTTATCTAGTTCCTGTGGTCATTTTGTAGTTTGACCATGCATGCACGTACGTACACACACACACACACACACACACACGCGCAAACACAGTTGCTGTATACACGCACGCTCACAGGGGTCACTATGACCCTTTCAATTATGAATTTCACAGTTTTATCACAATGACACAGCAACTTATCACCCAGGCACCTACAGGGGGAGAAGGTTAAGCAGATAATATGAATCAGAAGATGCACAAAACGGTATGATCCATTCAATTTCAAGTCAGTAGCTACCCACTTCCATGTCATGAATTATCATTGAAAATAAAGAACCGTGATCTGCATAAGTTTGTGGGTGGCAGTCATAGCCCTTACGTATGTGATATTTTGCCTGTTGTAAATAGGCTGATTTTACTCTGTCAACAAATTACTCAGGACATCTGCAGTGCTGTGGTAATTTAAAAGTGCTTGGGGATGCGGATACATATCTTGTTAAGGTATTACTTGCTGTTAGCAAGGAAGCAATAACAAGGAAATGGTAAAAAAACTGAGCATCCTACTCAGGAACAGTGGTTTGATAATATGGAGGAAAGATTTTTGATTGAGAAACTCACATATGTTTTAAGAATACAAATTTTGAATTTGAAGATAGGTGGGAGAATCTATTGCTTTTAAATCACAACACACAAAGGGGAGACACCAACAATAGAAATGGAAATGTGACTGTAGAACAAGATTATTTCAAGAATATCTGTAGGTTGTGACGATGATGTGTTAACCCTGACAGATGTGTTACATTGCTTTATTATGTTATTATGCTTTTTATAAATTTGGAAAAATAAAATAGATATTTAGGTGCCAAAAAAAGAAATGGAATAATACTTCTGGCCACACTCACCAGTAGGCGTGGTCCTCTATTGCCCTGAATTCATCCTGCAAACTGAGCCCTGGCACACTTTGAAAGCAGTAATACCAGAAAGTATGGCTATTCCCAGAAATGAGTCACCCCGCATCCAATGCAGGTAAACATGACCATATTTGGTATGTATTTTCAAAATAAAACTTGCAAACTGAAAATGACAGTTAAGTGCTGAGTATTTAATCCCCAGACAGCTAGCATAACAGACAGGTCTGCTGGGATATGGACAACAGAACAGAGGAACCTTTGGCTCTGATTGTGGATTTCAGGCTCTGAGTTTCTGCAGGTTAGTGAAAATTAAACTCTTTTTTTCTAAGTACTGTGACTAAACTTAAATGGCACACTGGGTTTATCTCACTTTCTTGAACTATGTGCTCATAATCTAAATTGCATGCTGACTTACAGTACCTACTTCTTGCTTATCGCTGATCTTACAATTGTGTACACAGACGAACATTCATGCATACTCATTCAAATATACATTACAAACACTTGATGTATACACACACACATGCTTACACATATGCTTATGTGTATGCCATATTTTGAAATAGAACTGTTTTTAATGGGCTATATTGTACATGATAGACCTACTAATTGTTTGTATGCCAGTAGAGGATTTATATGGCTAGCTTACATTCATTTAGAAATTTTTATTTATTTTTCCCATGGCGTGCAGTAACTGGCACCGTGGGCTATGTATGGCAAATTGTGGTCACTCACTCATTCACTCACTCACTAACGGACAACCTTTGAGGGACGTTTAGTAGGACGCATGCGCAGGTGGCGCTTCTTTTAGTAGGAGTAGGCGAAACGGGATGCATGCGCCGGTGGTGCTTCGTTTAGTCGGTGTAGGCGCAACGCGAACATGTTAGGGTTAGGTAGGTAATGTTAGGTGATAAAGCTGTGCTTAAAAATGTTGTGCCGTTCTGCAGGTCCCTTGTGAAAAAATATCATGCTGAAGTATACTTAATTTAGTATATTGTATACATGTACTTCAAGCATACTTGAGTGTGCTCTTTTGACCCACCTTAATTTGTATTTAAGTTGTAATAAATACATTAAATATGTGCTATATCACAATTTTAAGTACACCAAAGTATGTTAAATTGGACCAACTTATAGCATATAATGTATATATATGTACACTTCTGAGTGGTAAACACGAGCATATTAAATTTGTGTTATTAACACACTCTAAGTGTATTGCAAGTCACATTTCAGAGTATTGTCAAGTGGCAATAAGTATAAATTAAGTGTATTAAAAATGTGCTATTTGAATACTGGTGGTATCAAGTCTCCAGTGAAAATATTGCCCTGGCTATCACGGTCGGAATTCAAGTTGCGCCGTGGGTCTGGACGGTTTCGTGCTTGTTTATTTAACCTTTATTAACCCAAGGTAGGTTTGCTGAGCACAGATGCTCTTTTGCAGCAGCGCCCTGCTTCACACTCATACAAATTCACACTTGGGAGCTGCCCAGTACAAACACAATCCTCTATTGTTGGCCACTGAGCTGCTCCACTGGAGGAAGAGAACATTTTTTTCAGCCAATTATCAGGGGATAATTAGGTGGCAAGTTTTTGTGAGAGTCACATCTGGGATTTTAGCCAGGACACCGGGGAACCCCCTACTCTTTGCGCATAGTGTCATGGGATCTTTAATGACCACAGTGAGTCAGGACCTCGGTTTAAGGTTTCATCCAAAAGACGGCATCTCCTACAGCAGTGTCCCCGTCACTGCGGCATTGGGGTTTATTTGATCAGAGGGAAGATTGCCCCCTGCTGGCCCACCAACACCACTTCCAGCAGCAACTCAGTATTCCCTGGTGGTCTCCCATCCAAGTACTAACCAAACTCACACTTACTTAGCTTCAGCCAGTCTGCAGGAGCAGAGTGCGTGGTGGTATGGCTATGGTACTAATGGGAAGTAATTCCAGAATGCAAATTTTGCTCCAAAAATGCCAGTGTGATGACATATTTTTATTATGAACAAATTAAGGATTGGCACTTAAACATTTAATTAAAAAATTGACAACAGTTTGCAACAGAAGTGGAAATGATTTTTGTGTTACATAACAGTGTAAATTATGATGTCCAAAGACAAGAAACCTAATCCTAATCACAAAACCCTATCCCCAATCATAACTTTCACTCCAAACCTATGGATGGTATGTGGACTGTAGTTATATAGTGCTTTTTCATTATAGAAAAACAAAGTACTTTACAATTAATGCCTCACATTCACCCATTCACACATACACTCACACACCAATGAAAGGTAAAAGGTAGCCATGCAAGGTGCCAGACAGTTTGTCAGGAGCAATTATGGGTTGTGTCTTTCTCAAGGACATTTCAACACTTTTCGCCCAAACTGTCTGATTGACAAAAGCCACACTACCTCCTGAGCTTCTGCCACCCCCTAACCCTATCCCACAATGCTAATCGTAGGCCTAAATCATGCTCCTTACCATGAACCATAATCTCTTGGTCCTAAATTCTAATCCCAAATTATAATTTTAGCCGTAGTACAACTGTCCAGCCCAAATCAAATAGTCTCATAAATGCTTTATATAACATATCATCAAATCATACAAAAGCAAATGTCATGCTTCATAAAGAGTGATATGAAAACTTCTTATGCAACATATGCCAAATTTGCCATAATCAACAATGTCACCGGGCAAAAGGCCAAATATTATAAAGGGTGATATAGAACATGCTTATATAGAATGATAAGCTAACTGTGACGAAACTCATGCAACTTGAAGCATCATGTGACATGATCTCATGAAATAATTCAAATTAGCCATATTAAAAGTGTGCCACACAGTAGTTAATGGTACTTAGTGATAACCTTTAACACTAGAAAAGGCCAGAGTCGACGGCATCGGATGTTTGGAATTCAAAATGCAAATTACTCCAACACCACAAATGCAATTCCCTCCTCCTTCCACAACTTTTCCTAAATAGCTGGACATAAAATAACTGCGTTGTTAGAATAAAAAAAATAATTGACTCATTAAATAGATACAGGCATTTTGTGCCATTTTCTTTACAAAACCCCCCTGCCAGACAATAGGTAACTTGCTGATGTGTGAATGGGTTGATCTCTCCTCCGGCACACTATTAGGCTACTGAATGACCGACGCTTTTATAGAAATTACTGGGTCAAGTGCCATCGAAACTAATTTAGCAAATATAATCACAAAATTAACTGAAATCATTTGATGAAGATGATTTACGTTGATTATTGACTTCAGCTTGGGTATGAATAATTGCAGGCATTGTAGTCACAGAAGTGATGGGTTTATGCATTCTACGTGGAGAATACGCCTCTGACATACTTACAGTTTTTTCACTGAAATGGCGGCTTCGGATAGAGTACTCTGAATTGACTACAGGATGCCAAAATAACGCAAGCAAATGGGACCAGAGTAAGCACTGAAATTACTGATGAATGACTTCGTCATGGACCTGGCATGCAATCTGCATGAAAATAACATGAAGTCGAAGGCAGAAGCGGAAGCCACCAAAGCAGCCATGGTTGCAGCATCTGTTCACACACCCATCACTCCTGGGAAAAAAAGCACTGCTAGGTCGGCAAATGCAGACAGAATAAGGCTAGTCAGCTGTTTGACATGCAATCGATTTGTGTGCAGTCCCTGCTCACACAAACAACAACAGCTGTGTGTTCCATTTGTTCCAACTGATGAGTAAGAGGAAACTGACAGGTACATACTGTATGTAAAAGCTCAAGCGAGGTAGCGGGAGCAAGGCAAGGGAGAAGCAAGCAGAATTTGTAATGACTGAAGAAATGACTTCTTATAAATATTGCACTTTGTATTTCTTTATCTATTTTCTCTGTTTTTTGTTTTACAGATTTTAATTATTTTCTTAATGTGCCTGTAATACGTCTTGGCACATTTTCCCTTACCGATATAACAAAACAGACAAATTAGCGATAAAAATGTTAAAATTGATGCATCCATCGCCTTTATTTCAAGAAAATAGTTTTGCAACATAATGTTTTTCATCTTAATGAAATTAGGTCACTGTGGGTTCTGAAATCGATGCTGTACTGCTGGATGAGCCTGACACCACTTGAGCCAGGGTTGGTGGTTTAAGGTAGTCAAAAACGTGGCCTTTGTAAAGTTAATGACTCTCACCTTTAGCTCACATGAACCTTCGATCCTTCTAGTGGACTCTGTGATGTCCCAGACTCTGCACTACTTATGCTTTTGTTCAAAATCATATTACTTTCCACCCAAATACCAGAGATATAACATATGCTGTACTTTCATTCATGAAGCATTAGCTATTACTATCAGTAGTATATTGTTGTACTGTGCAGAGTCATGAATCCTGAAAAGTGACAGCCTTTTCAGTTTCATTGTCCTTATGCTGAGATATTGCTTTATAAATCATTCATAGATGCGTTATGTAATATTCCAATGTATTTCCTTTAAAGTGACACCAGCTTCAGTATTCCTAAAGCTAAAGTATTGCCTTATGATACATACATAGATGCTTCATGTAGTGCTCTGCTGTATATCCTTTAACATGAATTAATTAACATTCACAAGTTTGTGGTATTGGTTTCAAAATAATTCAGGTGATTTAGATGCTTTATTATTATACTGTACATCCTTAAAAGTGAAACAATTTTCAGCATCCTAAATAATGAGGGATCTCTTTAAAAATTATTCATATACGTTTATGAATGTTTTACTGTGCATCCTTTAAAGTTACATTTTTTTCAACATTTATAATGCTAAGGTTTAGCTTTATAGTCCACACACAAATGATTAACAAAGTGTTGTACTGTGCCTACATTAAAGTACTGAAGGTACCACAAGCATCTGTACAAACAATTGTATGCAAATATAAAAATCTTGGGACCACACAGACACTGCATCATTTAAGGAGGCACAAATTAACTCCCAGGGCTAAACAAACTTTGGTCCGAAAGGTTCAACTGAACCCCAAGACAACAACAAAGGAACTGGTGAAGGAGGCATCTGGTACCAAAGTATCTACATCCACCATTAAGAGAATCTTACATTCACCATGGCCTGAAAGGCTATCGTGCAAGGAAGAAGCCCCTACTCCAAGACCGACATAAAAAATCCAGAATGAAGTTTGCAGGTGATCACGAGGACAAAGCCTTTTGGAAGAGTGTTCTCTGGTCAGATTAAACAAAAATTGAACTGTTTGGCCATAATGATCAGTGCTACATATGGAGGGTGAGGATTTTAATCTGTAGAACACCATCTCAACTGTGAAGCATGCAGGTGGCAGCATCATGTTGTTGGGGTGTTTTGCTGGAAAAGGGACTGGTGCACTTCAGAAAATAGATGGCATCATGAGGAAGGAGGATTGGGATGGCAGGTATGGGGGGGGCATGCCCCATACCTATACAGCACCGAGAGTTTGGCACTTTTCTGGGTTCACCACAGAAATAACTACAACAGCCACAGACACTCAGCCCTTAAAAACATTAAATTCTGTACATTATGACCCCATTTCAACAGACAGATTTCATAAACAACTTCACATGTCCACACAATAAAGCCCCAAACTAAGGGGATTTTGCGTTTTCTCCTTCTTCTCTTTCTTCTTCTTCTTCTTCTTCTTCTTCTCATTCTTATTTTTCCTGCCGCCTATCCCACTAACAACATGTCTCCCCATTGGACATTTCACTGACACCAGCCAAATCTTCACCTACACGACCCAATCAAAAACGCGCATACACACGCAAAATACCTATACCTTTTTACTCTGAAACATTCCCAGGTTAAATAGCTAGTCCGCCTGTGGCCTAGTGGGCAAGGTTACAGTCTTGGGAACACGGGGTCCTAGGTTCAAGCCCAGCTAGGAACACCTTTCTTTAAAGGAGTACCATGGTGACTTTCACACTTTCTCGGTTTTATGTGCTATTTCCACAAGAGGCATTGAAGAAACACAATGAGTAAAGTATTAAATATGTCCGTTCTGTATTTTTGGAGAAATATGCGTTTTAAATTTATCGTCCTATTTTCAACCGGTTGAGAAAGTTCTCAACTTGGTGCCTCATGAACACAGTAACCACTCCCCTTTTCACGCCCCGGAAACCCATGGATAACTGGAGACCCATAGTTTGCGCCGCTGGCTTACGGGCAAGACAATGCAAATATTTAACTAACGTTAGGTTCACTTAAATTAGAGTGCCCTTTAAGGGCTATTAGATTATTTCTGGTTATATTACTTTAGCTAGCTAGCTAGCTAACGTTAGCTAACTAGGTAGTTTGCTTTCATAAGGCAATGTTATCGATAACGTTAGCTAGCTAGTTTGCTTTTATGAGGACGTTATAGTTGTGCTTTTCTCTTAACTTGGCTAGCTAGATAGCAAAAATTATCATTGGATATAAGTCAACGTCCTTATCTTAGCTATCTATCGATACTTCGTATACTACTAAGCTAGCTAGCTTGTGAAAAGTCTCCCAAAAATAGCGCTTATCATGGGGGTAGCTATGGTAACGGGGCACGGTCTGTTAATCATAGCTAACTGACAGTTCTCATTACCACGCCCAGACGGTTCGGGTGAACTTTTATAGTGGGAAATTTACGCTTAGAAAAATACGTCATAGCCATATGGATTCGACGGGAGCTCTTCTGTGCTTACTGGTCTGTGTTCTTCTCAGGCAGATCATTTCCTCTTTTACACTAACGTTTTCTTACACTTATATTTGCTTTACCAAAACTCACTCACGGCCACCCATATGCATTTCATGATGGCAAATGTATTCCTTTTATTAACAAGTTACACCAGTTCACCACTGTGCCATTTCTACTAACTATATTTCTTCACTTGGCTACCGTAGCCTACAAAACCTTCTTATCAGCAAACGCCACGTTTCTACATTCATGTTACCTCGCTCTGTTCTCTATCTAGCCACATACAAACAATTACTACGTATGTACGTTCTGCAACTCCGCATTAAAACATTACATTTAAAATCATGATTCACTCATAAATATAACTACTAGCACTGAACATGAGAAAAACACATTAGTGCAATAGATTGCACACATTATTTAACCCTCCACTTCAACAACCATCATTTAATACTGTTATATATACCGTTTGATAAGGAAACTAAGCTCGCTCATGGTCACTTCATTTACTTTGCACTATAGTCTGTGATCATGTCAACCTTCACCTACATGCCCCTTCTGCTAAAAACATATTGTTTCAACTACGCAATTTCATCATTTTGTCCTAATTTCTCTCACACTGTTGTTATTTTCTCATATGCAAAGCCTGCTGGGACATATGCGTCTGCTCCTATTCTCCACTATCAAGTTTTTCGGTTCTAGCTTAGCAAAACAGCGAACAGGATTCCCACCTGCAGATAAGCCTATCAAAATGCCTTATAAACCTTACAAACACTAAAAGTGCATCTCCACGAAATAACAGACAACGAAGCAGGACAGCAGGGTACACAAGTTGCGACCTAGGCAGCTCTAATTCTACGGGCTTGCTCATTCTTTTCTCAATCAAGGCTTGTTTGATGGCCGTCTAATCCGTGAGTACATACACTGGCCATATTTCACCTGCGTTTCTGTTGCGTTTACACTCACGCCACCACACCCTTTGTCACAGCCACTGTTTTACATATATAGCAAACCGAAACTGCTAAACAGTACACGCTCATCAGACTCTACAAATTCACACAAGAATAGCCATAATCCACAACCGTTTCTTACAGGGTCACTTCACATTTCTCACTCTCATAATAAAACGCTTTGAAAAAAGAAATGATATCTCATAAACACGTTTTCAACGTACAAAAATGCCAAGTTACTCAAAAGTATTGATATCAAAATGACGCCAAGTTACGGTACTACAAACAATATAGGCTATCTTGCCTCACCGAAATTACATAAGATGTATTTCAAAGCAATGCTACCCAATATTTCCTCAATTCTTTCAAGTCACTTGGCCCTTAGCCTATATTGTTTGTAGTACCGTAACTTGGCGTCATTTTGATATCATTACTTTTCAGTAACTTGGCATTTTTTTACGTTGAAAACATGTTTTTTATGAGATCTAGATATACTGAAGCAACACCTGAATACATCAGCAAGAAAGTTAAAACTTTGTCGCAAGTGGGTCTTCAAGCAGGACAATGATCCTAAGCATACCTCCAAAGTTGTAACAAAATGGCTTAAAGACAACAAAGTGAAAGTATTGGAGTGGCCATCACAAAGCCCTGACCTGAATCCCATAGACAATTTGTGGACTGAACTGAAAAAGTGTGTCCAAGCAAGGAGGCCCACAAACCCGGCTGAGTTACAACAGCTCTGTCAGGAGGATTGGGCAAACATTCCAGCAAAGTATTGTGAGAAGCTTGTGGAAGGCTACCCCAAACATTTGATCCAAGTTAAGTAATTAAAAGGCAATGCCACCTTATACTAACAAAGTGTATGTAAACTTTTTACCCACTGATATAGTACATAAAATATTTTAAAAATCTGACATAAATCTGTCTTAAGCAAATATTTTGAAATGATCTCTTATGGAAAGAAAGCAGATACCCTAATTGACTTAACACAGGAAATGTATGAAACAGGGAATGTGCGGAGTTGTGAAAAATTGATTTCACTGATTCCCAACTTTCATATCACCGGATCGTGCCAATTTCACTAGGTCTGGCTATTAACAAGAGCTGTTTCCAAACCCTTATCCCTAATTCCTTGAGCTCTGTCAACACAGTGTTGTTTGGTGTGATATCCATCTCAATTTCCACAATGCTGGGATAAAAACAGACATACTTTGAATGGTACTCTACAGCAGAATACCAACTTCCCCATCTGGTTTTTGCATGGTTCAGGAGGAGTTTTATTGACAGAGAATTTTATTTATATGGAGCCTATCCAGAGCCCTGTACACATTATGGAATAACACCCGCATTTTGTAATAAACAGCCTTATGTAATAACCAACCAAAATGGATGTCATCATTCATAAAAATCGGTATAACATTATAACAACGTTTATTTTATGCATTCTAGCATATATATTTCCTTTATTTAAACAGGTAGTCTCATTGAGATCGAGATCTCTTTTTCAAGAGACCTGCATGTACATGTAAAAACACATATAAAACACATTCAACAGACAAGTGCATAAAAAAATAAAAAAACATTGGACAAGTACAGATCATATCATAGGTACAGGAGTCAAGCTGCAAACAAACATACCAATCAAAGGAAACAATCACAAGCAACATACAACATATCAGAGGTCAATATTTTAAAATCCTCGGAACGAAACGAAACATTCCAGATTTAAGGTAATGTAATTAATGTAATTTATTCCATTTGTATGGGGCATAGTATTTAAAACCGGTTTTTCCAAGTTCAGTTTTTACCTGTGGTACATCTAAAACTAAATAATCTTGTGACCTAGTGCCATATCTGCTGTGTTTAAATGCAATCAAGGAGCAGAGATAAAAGGGAAGCTTCGTAAGCAGGGCCTTATAGATAAATAAAATACTCTCTTAGTTAAAGAGGGCCAACCCACTTTTTCATATAAAATATAATGATGAGTGAGACATTTATCTCCAGTAATAAAACGCAGAACACTATGAAATACAGCATCGAGAGGCTTCAAAGTAGAAGGAGAGGCATGCATGTACAAAACGTCAGCATAGTCAAGCACAGACATAATTGTTGATTGTACAATGGTCTTCTGACTGACAGTAGAAAAGCAAGATTTGTTTCTGTACAAGAATCCAATCCTTACTTTCAATTTTTTAGACAGGTGTTCCATGTGGGTGTGAAAAGAAGTCTACAATCTAACCAGATGCCTAAATATTCATAAGATTCTACAATTTCAATTTGGGAACCCGGAAGTGTATGAATATCAATATTAGGAGTATTGCTCACGCGAGACCTTGAAAATAAAAAACATTTTGTTTTGTCGAGATTTAAAATAAGTTTGTGGTTAATGAGGGATATTTGAAAGGCATCAAAAGCAGACTGTAAATTTGCAGTGGCCAGATTAAGCCAGCAGCATACAAGATTGTATCATCTGCATAATAATGTGCATCACAATGTGGAGACGAGGGTACCATATTATTCACATATAATGTAAATATGAATGGACCCAGAATAGACTCCTGTGGGACACATTTACTAATTTCAAGAGAGCTGGATTTAAAGCCATCAGCAACGACAGCTTGAGTTCTCCCTGAGAGATAATTGTAAAACCAATGAACTGCGAGCTCATCCAATCCTATGGAGGATAGCTTGTTTATTAAAATATTATGATCAACCATACCAAATGCTTTTGATAAATCTATGAAAAGTGCGACATATTGTTGACGGTTATCAAGATACTTAATAATATTGTTCATTACAAGCGTTGTTGCTGTAATGGTACTAAACCCTGATTATTGTGGTTGTAGAATGTTATATGCCTCCAGGAAGGCCCGTAACTGAGAATTAACCAAGGATTCAAGGATTTTAATTAAGCAGCATAGTTTTGATATTGGACGATAGTTATTTAAATCACTGGAGTTACCACATTTATATAGGGGAACAACCTGTGCAGCTTTCCATACAGCCGGATTTTACCAGAGATAAATGTTAGATTGAATATGTGAGTGAGCGGAGTGGCAATTATATGAGCACTAAGACGCAGGAGGCAAGGATCTAGATCATCCTCAACCTTTGACCTTTTTGTATTTAAATGTGTAAGGCATTAAAAATTGTAACTTACGGGTCTAAACGAGAAACTGTTAACAGAGTGATAACAGTTGTATGAGTTCTCAGTTACCAGGCTAGGAGTGTGGATTATTGGAACCGTATCAGCAGACAGCCTATCGAATAAATGGCCAGAGGATGTGAAGTGATGGTTAAAAGAATCGCACATATCTGTTTTGTTTAAAATTAAATCATTTTCTCTGTCAATCTGAGAAGGGAGAGAGGAGGTGGGCTTGGTTTTTAGTGATTACATGATTTTCCAAAAGCTGGCTGCATCTCCATGGGAACTTGCCAGAGAGGACGAGTAGTGATCAGATTTAGCTTTTCTGATCATGCTAATACACCTATTCCGCAATTGCCTGAAGTGCAACCAATCTGTCGGACTATCAGTGTATCTGGCTTTTGACCAGGCTTTATCTCTAACATGAAGAGCTTCGGTAAGCTCTGTAGAAAACCAGGGGTTGGAACAATTTTTTCTTCTAAAATACTTTAGAATATACTTTATATATACTTTAGAATACTTTAGGGGCATGTTATTCAGTAAAAATATAAAAACGTGAGAAAACTGATCAAAAGCTAAATCAGAATCAGGAATTGTGCAGATTGTCTCTAGATCTGCATGATGCAAATCATGTAAAAAACCCTGTTCTACAAAATCTTTAACATTTCATTTCCTGATAACACATACTTTATATTTGTGGCCTTTGACAGTTCTGACCCATGCAGTTGGGCACTGATCAGTAATATCTTGTGCGAAAACTCCACTGGATGGGTATTTAAGTGGTCTGTTGGTTAATATAAGGTCAATTAAGGTGGATTTAGACTGATTTTTTGTATTTGGTCTCGTGGGATAAGAAATAAGCTGAGATAAATTTAACTCTAGGCACAGTTCTTTAAGCCAAGAGGAGTTCCCAGATAACCAATCCAAGTTTAGGTCACCTAAAACAATTAGCTCTGAAGAGGCATAAGTTGATAGCAGTTAGCCTGTTTCCTCCAAGGCCATAATTGTTGCGGAAGGGGGACGGTAAATACCAATAACAGTTAAGTGCACATCACCCCCCAGGCAGATGTCCAACACAATATATTCAAATTTCTTAGTCACTGAGGAAACTGCAAGTTCACGTACAGACAAGTATTCTTTAACATAAATCAATACCCCTCCCCATTTAGATTTCCTATCCATTCTAAATAGCTTGTATCCATCAATAGCTACATCTGAGTTAGAAACTTTCCTCGTAAGCCAAGATTCTGTCAGGACAAAGATGGAGGAAGGCTTCATTAATCAACACATTAACAAAATCCAATTTAGGTAACAGACTCCTAATATTTAAGTGCAATCATCTTAAACCATGATGTAATTGAAAGTCTTGTGGTGATTTTAAGTCCGCTGTACTAATAATGGTAGGGGTAGACAAAGTCTCAGTTGAATATTGATTTGTACAAGACTATTTGTAGTGACACCATTCGGTCTGTATTTCTGACGAGGCAGACGTGCAATACGTGGTGTGATGACAGTAATACTATCACCATCTGCAGTATCCGTACTATATGTTATGTTTAAATGTGTAAGTGCATTAAAAACTGTAGATGACAAGCGAGGAGAGCTCTCATGTTGAGAGACAGCATCGGGGGTGGCAGCAGAAGAGAGTGGCTTGAACCGGAACGGGAAGTGAAGTGGAATGTGGTAAACAGTCATGCACGTGAGCTAGTGAGGATGCCGTGGAAAATGTTAGCGGAGAGCTTACGTGAAACCCATTCGGTTCAGGTGCAGACCATTTCGTTTAAAAAAGGCAGTACGCTCCCAGAAAAGGTTAAAATTATCAATAAAACCGAAGTTTTGTGCCTCACATTGCATCTGCAGCCAAGAGTTGAGGCTAAGAAGTCTACTAAAACGCCCAATCCCGCGACCCACTGTGGGGATGGGACCGGATATAAAAATATCTTTCCCACTGCTCTTTATAAAATTTAAAATATCCATAAAATACTGTTGAAGTAGTTTGGATTGTTGCCGGGGGTTATCATTTGTGCCAACGTGTACGACAACTTTTTTAATCGTGGAATTCTGTGTCAGCAAGCCGAGGAGTTCAAACAACGAATCAGCGACTTTGGCGCTTGGATAACAGAGAGTCATTGCCGACTTCGACTGAGTGTCCCTGGTAATAGAGTCACCGATAATGAGCATTGGAGGAGGCGAGGATTGCGACCTAGGTTCCCACGATGGGGATGGACCCCGGGAGCTATCCGTAGCCCTAGCTTTGTGATCAGGAGGTCGGGCTAGCGGCTTGGAGCGATGGGCCAAGGGCGGTGGGCAACGCTGGGCTAGGGGCCGGGTGCCTTTTGACAGATCGGAGCGATGAACTGTGGACAATGGAGATAGCCTGGCTACAGACAGATTAGCCCCAGGAGCGGAAGAAAATGAACATTGGGTCTGGCTAGCCAAAGAGGGGAAATCCTGCAAGTCCAAGATGTTAAATCTGTTTGCCAGTGGGATGTGTTTTGGTGAAGATGTGCGAGAGAGGCGTTTATCAAGGCATGAATCATACTGACCCAAAATTCATTTTAAAAAGATACTATTAGTTCAGTAGATTATCTTTCATTGGTCAAAACTACATAAAGTGTCACTGTATTCCTTTGCTTAATAGAAACTGTACTTGAGGGTTCATAGAGACACAAAAACTGCATGACACTGAGTGTTATAGCCCTGTCAAAAGACCATTGAGGTAGTCAACCCTGGTAGAAATAAGTGTCAATGAGTTTTTCCAGGTCGGCTTTTGACATGAAGTCCCTGAGTTTGGCTGTATTTGTAAGATAAATATGATAAAAAGCTAATCTTGGGGGAAATTTATTACATATTGCGTTCAAGCTGTGTATTACAACATACAGAAGATTATTACAAAATGCGGGTGTTATTACACAATGAAGTGATGAATTTATTACATTTTGTCGAGTTATTAAATAATGCGTTGTTACAAGCCCAAGGTCGCTTAACAAAGTTAAAAGGGTAAAAAACTGTATGCACATAAATACAGAAGGCAGAAAAGATACATAGGACAGTAATACAGAAACAAAACGAGTACAAAATAAAGCATAAACACAAACAACAAATGTACAAACTGAGGAAATAGTGAAGCTAAAGTTAGCTCATGCTGAAGAGGTGGGTCTTCAGTAGGGATTTTAAAAACATTCAACACTCTGATTCCCTGATGTTCATTGAAAGAGCACACAGAGAGGGAGCAGCCGCAGAGAAAGCTCTGCAATGAGGTTTGGTAAGGTTCATTTAGGACAACCGAATCTGAATTCTGTACGTCTGCAGAGCCCGACTTTGTGAAATAACATAGATATAGTTACTTTGTGTTATGGGTTAGTGGCACACTACTCTGCAGTACCTGTTCAGTTTGTTTATTTATTCTCAAAAAACTATGTTTTAACAATGTAAAACAATAAGGTCAAGAAATTTGCTATTACAGACCAACACACGCATAGCAAAACAAACACAACTACAAAACTGTCTTACCTTACTTATAATATGTGGTTTAAAGACTTGAACTAATATCAAAAGTCACTTGGATGCACAATACAATCCCATTACAAACTTTTCCAAACTCCACCAGACTCCTTCCACTCTGGCTCTCTCCACAACAAGCAGGATGTGTGTCAAACACAAGCAATTGAGCGGCCAAGAGCCAGTACTAAAGTTGAAACACAAAAGTAAATCTGCCTCGTTAACTCAGTATACAGTATAACTGTCTGCCTCACACAGACATGTGCTTCCTGCTATTCTATTTCAAATGCAGAACAGCCTATATGGTATGGCTGCCATCTTCTCTCCTTCATTTTTCCATCTCTCCCACATCTTTTACCTCACATTATTCCTGCCTCTCGCCCAATAGCATACCGCGACCCTGCTCAGGATAAGCGGGTATAGATAATAGATGGATGGAAGTTCAACATAACAGTGGTTTTATCGTTGGGACTTCTATTTTGAAAATGACCTTGTGAAAGTCCAGTCCTTGTTATTGCTAGCTTCACACCACAGGTAACATAAGCTACTTACAGGTCCAACAGAAAACAGGCCAAATCTGTGTTGCTTTTCATCCCCTTGACAAACTTCAGCTCACACTATCAAGGAAAACACCACCAAGGAAAAGAATTCCAAGGTTAACAAGTTCATGAGCAAGCCCTGTTGGCTTTTTTCTTCACTGTATCGCTGTTGCCTCCACTGAAATTAAAACAAGAGAGGCCTATTAAGATATCATGCTAGATGAATCTGAATGGTTTGATTGAATTAAATTAGAACTGCCAGGATTTGTTGTATACCTAAAACCTCCAACAGGTAAAATTTACCCGCACATCTATTTTGCATTGATATTGCTAAAAAATGTATTCTATCACTGTAATAACACATTTGTTTCGCAAGGGGATGTCTAAAATCATGAAATAACTATATATGCTTAATCATCTGTTGTGTTTTAGTCGTATTGTTTTAGGCTATATTTAAGTGCAGCGAAGGCCGGATTGCATAATCAAGCATTAAAACGTGCACATGAACAAAGTCGCGTGTGAATAAACGAAAATCACTAAGAAATATCACAAAGAGTTAATCCATTCAACAAAGTTGTCTTTATTCATAAACACCATCGATCGCAACAATAAATCAACACTATCTATACAACGTTCACATAGGCTAGCAAACTGAATGAAATAGCCGAACATGGGCAAAACATAGGCATCAGGCAAATTAGGCTAAACAGCCTACAATACAATATACTAAAACAATAAAACAAGCGGAACAAAGTCATGCACAAAAATAAATAAATAATTATTAGTTCTTATTATTAATAGCTAATCCATTCAACAAAGTTTTACATTTATTAATAAACATGGAATAGAAATACATAGAAATAACCTCAGTGAAATAGGCACCATAGGCAAACTGAATGAAAAATATGAATTTGCCTTTTACGAAGTAAATCATTGGTCTATTCACAGTTAGCACAAACACTCAAAACCATGACGGTACACTTTCCACATACTGCTTTCTGTAATTTCAGACACTTGGTGAAAGTTTTGTTCCGTTTGCACTGCGCTTTCACCATGCACGTCATTCTCTTCCGCTCCTTCGACTGAGCAATGGGAATGGGCACGTCCATGTGCGGTGCCTGTTTTGATGCCATGAACTCGGCACCAGCTCCTGAGCCAGCTGAAGTATAAAGTCCCTTCTGTGGATGTTGTCTTTGGTGCAGCTCCTGTACAGGGCACAGGCATTGATGGCAGCCAGATCGAGGATGTTATAAAATACAGCAACGGGCCATCTGCGCGTGCCGCCTTTCACGGAGTTCTTCCATGCCATTTTATCAAGTACCTCCACCCCGACTTTCGTGCTGTTGTAGTAGGTGACCGTTTCAGGCTTCTTCTTGGCGTCGGTTGCGATGGCCACATGTTGATGCTGAGTGCTGAGGATCCTCACATTTCTCCTTGACTTGCACTGGTACACAGTCAGTGTGGCCCTCTAGCTCTTTAGCACCTTGGTGCTGAACAGCTCTGCTCCCCCCTGCACAGACAGTGGCAGGTCCCGCTTGTTACAGTTGATGGTGCCCACCAGGCTGGTGCTCTTGGAAAGGAGTTTGTTGGCGAGTAAGGGAGAGGTAAAGAAATTGTCTGTGGTGATGTTCCTCCGCTTTCCCATATAGGGCTCCACTAGCTTGAGCACCACATTCTCTCCCAGGCATTGTGTGGCAGGTCTGCTGTCATCCTTCCCCAGATATGGGAACTCATTCACCATGTATTTGGTCTCAACATCTGCTGACAGCTGATGTTGAACAGCTGATGCTGTTGCGCACAAATCTCTCCCACACCTCAGTCATCAATGCAAACTTGTCTGTAGTCAGACGGCACCGCCAGCTCTCTTTCCGGTCAAAGCGTACGAAGCGCATTATCTCTCGAAATCGGTTCCTTGATGTGGTCGAGATGAAGAATGCGTTCCCCCATTGCTCAGACCAGAAACTCTCATATGTCAATGTTCTTGCCACAGTATGCTCCCCTTACATAGAGAAGTGCGATAAAGGCCTTCAATTTAGCCACTGAAACATCCCGGGAGGCTTTATCTTCATTTTCCGTGCGTGCTTCGGCCACTGTGCATTCTCGGATGTGCTGCAGCATAACCCCATCACACAGACACAAGAACGCACTCAGTTTGTCTTCAATGTTTTGCCTTGCGTGTGCTGTAGGGCCAGTGGACTTCATCAGCACATTTTGGGACTGCTGTCTCCCTGCGCCAGAGTCGATAATCATCCACGCTGTCCCATCTTTCCCAATCTCTTGCCTCTGGACTGCAGAATATTTATAATCATAATTAGGATTGTGCAAAGCATAGCCTAGCCTACTACTTACAGTTTGCTGTAGCCTACACTACACTTCTCATGTGATGAAATGAGCGTGTATTGCACAATATCCATACCTGGCAATTCTCTTGCTGTGGAATGCTGGGGCTGCAAAGATGATGAAGCTGGCACAGTGGAGGATGGTTGCACTGTTGATGAGAAACCTAATTAGACTGTTGTAAGTAGGCATGTAGTCTAAGCCCTAACCTAGACAAGGGCGTAACACTTTGTCATTGGAAGGAAAAAGTTTGCAACACTGATATATGTTCCCACAGTCTAAATTTATTAACGCCACAATGTAGGCTAATGTGGCTCCTTGCTTGAAACATTACATTGCAATGCAAAGCTCCTTGCTCGAAATGTTACATTGTGGTTAGATAGGCACTGTGTAATCTTGTGAAATGGAAAAATACAAGCGCTCTTTGGAATTCAGGAACAACTGATAGCAACAAAAGGGGAAATATTTCAGCTTGAAAATAGGAAGAAAAATTGTACAAAATGAAAAATAGAGGTAGCTAGCTAGTGCAGATGTAGTAGGTTGGAAATGCTATATGTTTAGTTTTTATTGAAACAGACACCCCCCCCCCCCCCCCCTATTTTTTGTTAATAATGGAACTATTCTTTATAGTCTTTACATCAAGGTAATACACTTTCACATCAGTAGATGGTACTCTGGCGCTGCTGTGGATCCACTAGGGAGACCGTAGCTACAAGCTCAGCCCATGCGCAGCTCAGAAATAAACAAGCTCTGGCTTGAGCAAGACGCTAACTTTGGTCCTCTCTCTATCAATCCACAGGTACTGCAAAACTCATTTTTCTACCTTTAGCTTAGTTCAGGATCTAATGTGAATGCAGTATTAATTGTTTTGTAATGTTTTAATATGATTTTGAGATGTGTGTAGCAAGCGTCGTTTTGTAGCTAATTGTTCCGATGGGCGTTGTCATTGCTGAATTGTTCTTTCCATGAACTTCAGTTTTACACAGTAGTTTTATAAACTGTTTATATATATGCTACACAGTGCTTCCTAGCCTGTGTAACCCTTGCGTCGGTCTTGATTTACCCTCGGTCTGGTGCCAGTAACACAGACATCAATGAAATTGAGTTATTGAGATTTGCCTTATTGATAACTAGCTAGCTAGGTACAATGAGAGTGAATGTGTCAAGTTTATGCCTACCTTGCAAAAGTACTGTACATATGCCTTAGTTGACACTGCAGGCATAACTTGATCCGACCGTCTCAACGATACTTTGCTCCTCTGAGGCTTTGGCTCGTTGTCAGATGATCCATCCGATGCATCTTCCTCGCCGACCCACGACACATCGCTCAACCCGGAGACCTCCCCATCACTCAAAGAATTCAGCAATGCTAATGCCTCATTGACATCCATGAATCTTTTTTGTCGATCCATTTTGTCTATCGTTTTTTTTAAATTTTATAATGAATGTCACAAAAAACGCGCAATTCCTAAATAGGCTACACAACTTTGTTATACCATTCAAAGGCACGAGAACAATGGAATGGGATATACAAAAAAAAAATGGAACAATAAAATATAAATAACATGTTGCGTGGCAACTGAAATTCACGAACACAAACCGTGCGAAAAGAAATGCCGTTATATGTTAATAGGCTACACCAAAAATAAATACTTTCTACGGTGGGTAAATTTTACCTGCTGGCGCTTATAGGTATAAATGCCTCAAACTTTTTTCTGTTTTTATCTATAACTTTCTTACATTAGGAGGTGCTTAACTCAATTTTAGGAAAAGTCAAGAACTGGGAGACATGAATTTTTTTTTGAAACAGAGTTACATATACTTGAAAAACAGAAACGGGTAAATTTTACCCCGTGGTGGTTTTAGTGTTAAATGGTATTATTAAAGTTATCTTTAGGTTGCAATAAATTTCATTATACATGTGATTTAGAAAGTGCTTGTGAGGAATGAGTTTCAGTCTGTCACATTTGGCTAACATTTCCATGTTTTTTCTCTGGCAATACACACAGGCTGTAGGCAAAGAGATTTTTAAAAAATTATTTTTAATTGGGAGAAATATCCCTTTGCATACTTGGTTCTAAGGCACATGACTAAAAGGAATTCATTAAAGACATGGGTACTCAATGAACCCCATCATTTGAAAGGAATTATTTCAATATAAATAATTGTATACTGTTTAATCAGTGCCTTTAAATTGTAGGTAAAACATGTTACATTTTAATAACATTGGATTTATTTTGTTTCTCTAGGCATGTTTTGTGGGAAAGAAAATTATTGTGGATGAAAAATTGTTGAATGAACTTTGGACAGACTTGAGTATTTGATTGACATCCGAAACAACTGGAATACTTCGCAGCACAGAATAGGAAGCCGACATGTTCCCCAGTCATGGAGCAAAATACTTGGAGAATGGAAAATACATGGGATAATTCTCTGTCACCAGCAGAGGAAAAGAATTCAGAGAAGTGTCTATAGAATAGAAGAAGCCGCAGATACATGAGAGAATGGATCTACAAAAGCTGTTGAGACAGGAGCTTACTGAACTTCAAAATTTGTATAAGGATGGCAAGGATCGAAATGACAATCCTGTCAAAATTATAGAGGACAAGATCCGCATCGCTTTGAATGTACCACGGGAATGCTGGTTTCCTGCTAGTCATTCTCTAAAGGGTCTCATAGAGGACATCAGTGGACAGTTAGACACACTACAGAATCTCTCGCTCTCAGTCAAAATGATTTCAGATGAAGATGTTTTAAGGAATGCATCTGGAGGTCTAGCTTTAGAAGGGATTTACAAAACCAGCAATCCACAGGACTTGCTGGCAAAAAGAGAGCAGCTCATTGAGGTTCCAGATTCCTTTTCAATTACTGGTCCGCAACAAAGTGCCATTTATGAGCAGAAAGAGTTTTCATCCCAAAAGTCCCAAACTGTTTATCAGGAAGTCATGGAGAAACTGGGCTTAAGCTTCAGTGACTTGGTGAAGGCAGGATCCCAGGGCATTGGCTTTGGAAGCACAGAAGAGGAAATCAAATTAAGCGAGATAGAGGAAAACAGTGCTCATTCATATGAAGAGACATACATCTGCAACACAAAGTACAGCTACATCCCACTAGCTTCCAGTATTATTGAGAAAAATCAACTCAAACTTTCCTCTGGAGCAGTACTTGCACTTAAAGACATTGAAGCAGACATTATGCATAGTAAAGACAATGAAACAGTAACTTCTAGAATTGCCAAATTCTATGATAGATTTGGTTCACATGTGAACCAGGGCCCTATACACTTTGGAGGGATTTTCTGGTGGAGAGCTTCTGCTGCAGTTTTCAGTAGCGATGATCTGTCAGATATTAAGTGGGTGACATCAGAGGCTCTGAATTATTCTGTCAGTGCTGGATATTATGGAATTCCTCAAAAATCTTGGACCAGAGGAATAGCATCCTCTCCACATCTGAAAGGGTCTTCCACTAGAACATCCGATGAAGCCTTGATGAATCAAGTTGAACTTTCAATCAGTAAAACTGGTGGTCCTGCTGAGGTTGATGATCACTTGCAGTGGAAGTCCCATCTTGTGACTAATAACAGAACCTGGAGTGTTATTGATAGAGGAACAACCCTGATTCCTGTGTGGGAAATACTCATAGCTGCTCATAAAGATGACTTCAAAGACATTTTGAATTTAAGCAAAATATTAATGGAAGCATACACAGATATCACAGAGGTAAATGTACAAAAGGTATTGGAAGATACTACTGAGGCAGAAATAGCAAAAGGTCTGATTCAGTCAGTAGTGCATTGGTCTGCTTCAGAATGTTTATCTCACTTGACAGAACTACATAAATTAAAATGCAGGCTTCTTGAGAAAACAGGATCCCACAACATCTGGATTCATATTTGTCTCTCTAATGAGATGCTTCAAAATTATCTGTTGGATGTGGCTGCAGTAAACAGCTATTCCATAGATGTAAGAACATTGATGTGCTCTCTTTTGGAACCTCATGCATTCGCAGTTAAGAAATTTCCAAACAGAAAGAAAATCTTGGCATGGATCAATCAAACTCAAAAAGATGCAAACAGAGTCATTTCTGCTGCCACCAGGCCTCAGGCCAACCTGTTACAAACAGAATTGACAACATCCATGGATGAAGACAGAAAGGTATCATCAAAAGTAGAAGGAGAAGGACTGCAGCTCATAAAAGCACACTCGCAGGGCAAACGTTCATTAATTGAATACGGCCTTGGTGGTTGGAAATATCTAAGGAGTGCACTTAAAGCTGTAGTCATGGGGACGCAGATGAATGACAGAAGAGCAGAGCCAAAGGATACAGTCTACAAGGAGGATAATTCACTACTGAAGCAAGTGCCATCCTTATCTCAGATTCAGATAACAGATGAGGAAAATACACCCGAAAATGACACTGCATGTAAAAAAAGAGACAGCCTCATGAATTTGCTTCAAAAGCTTGGTCTGACTGACTCTTACCCCAAAAAGATGTCACAAGCAAATGTTCTTCTCATTGACACTTTATCGTTAAGTGTAAATCAACCGAGGTCAGAGAAAGAGCTGATCTCCCACTACCTCTACAAGCTCACGATGTTGGACTACAGAGCCAGGTACATGTTTATAAAGCATGACACAAGTAGCATGGATTTAGAGGATGCTGGAGCCACTGTTGACAATGATGATTTTTTTTATTTTAGTGACAACATTTTCCTGGATGTGAGCTGCACAGAGGCACAGATTCATCCAATGGATGTTCACATGGCAGTTTTCCATTGTGCCAATGACTTCTTGCGACAGTACATTGTCAAAAAGCTCTCTACTTGCCAATTTGCAATTCCCTTCCTAGTACCTGACCCCTGTACGGAGGAGGTTGAATTCCCCTTCTGGGTCCTGCAAAACATCAGTAAATCATGGCAAAGTAACACAAATTCTATAGCTGACAGTCCTGGAAAGTACAAGAGCAGAAAAATGTCCTGCACACCAGTCCCAGTTGTTTCCTTTATTAGACTAGGTGAGTCCAATTACAACTCCAAGTCCCAAATAATGAATGGTGTCATTAGCAAACAGAAGCACAGTGTATTTTTTCACCGCCATTGCAAAGGAAGCACCAAAGACAGCTTGCTCATGAATGGAGTTGTGGAGATTGCATGGTACTGTCCAGGAGGGAAGGAAGATGACATATTCGATGGCTGTGTGGCCTTTCTGAACCTTCATGGTGATGCAGCAAAGCATCAAAAACAGCTTGAGTTTCTTCAGGCAGTAAGTACTGTCAATCTACTTCTGCTTTCAGAGCATCCTTTGGATGAAGCCGAAAAAGCGATTTCCCAGAAACTCTCTATGTCTCCAGTCCCCTTGATATGCATGTTCTCAGGCAAAGAACTCATTCAGCGGTCAAACAATCCTACTAAAGTTAGGCTAGCTGCAAAGAACAGGAATCATGCTGAATTTACAGAAGAACTGATTTTAAGTATCAGACAGTGCATTGGTGAAAATAAACAGACAACAAACATTGACATGTGCCGTCAAGTTGCAATTCAACAACAGTTCAAAGTGAATGAAGTTCACAAAACATATCAAGAAGGTTATGAACAGGCTCAGACATTAATTAGTCTTTTGAAGGAGGAAAGCTCTTCGGCTCTGAAGGAGAAGGTTTTGCCCCTTCAGGGTGAATTGTGGCATGAATGGTGTAGAAAAAACAAAGAGCAGTATCGCTTGCAGTGCAAAGAAAAGGAAAGCATTGAACAGCAGCTGAGTGAAATCTCAGCTAAAATGGAAGCAATCAGAGAGAGTCAGCTATTTAAGGCCACACCTCTTAATGACTTTGTAAGATCATTCATAGAGTGCTTAAGTAAACCTAATAGTTCCCAAGACACAAAACTCTACACATTGCAGTGGCTCACAATCTTCCTGGATGATCTTACCACTGATGCACTTGCAGAGCTTGAAGTGGACTATCAATCAACCTGGAGAAAAATGAGAGAAGTACCAAAGGACAAGGAAAAAACATCACATGTCAATCAAATGCAATCAAAACTCAACAACATATCTGACAAAATGGCTGCAACAACCATTAGCCTCCAGCATCTTATGAGAGAGGTTGGTCAACTGTATGAAGCCAGTCAAACAACACCAAAAGCACCAGGACCAACAAAACAATTCTCCACTATTCTGCCTAAAATTGGGGCAGATATGCTGGTTTATGGGTGTCCACTTGAACTAATGGATGGAGATGCTGCCCATGTGCCTTTAACATGGATTGAAGCTGTTATGGATGAACTTGTTAAAATTCTTGGAGACAGAAAGTTATTTGTTCTGTCCATTCTAGGGCTTCAAAGCTCTGGGAAATCTACACTGCTGAACACCATGTTTGGTGTTCAGTTTTCTGTGAGCGTAGGAAGGTGCACCCGTGGAGCCTTCATGCAGCTCATACCGGTAGACTCCAGCATCAGAAATAAACTGGGATATGACTTTATCCTCATTGTGGACACAGAGGGACTCCGATCACCAGAACTCAGTACAAAGACATCAGTGAACCACGACAATGAGCTTGCCACTTTCATCATTGGAATTGGTGACATAACTGTAATAAACATTATGGGGGAAAACCCAGCAGAGATGCAAGACATCCTTCAGATTTGTGTACAGGCTTTTTTGCGAATGAAACAGGTCAAAATTGCACCGAGTTGCATTTTTGTACATCAGAATGTTGCCGATGCATCGGCTGGAGAAAAGGCTATGGAAGGGAGAAGATGTCTCCTGCAGAAACTTGATAAAATGGCTACCATAGCAGCAAAGGAAGAGAACGTTGATGGCATTAATGAATTCAGTGATGTAATACAGTTTGACATTGAATCCCATGTGTTCTACTTCAAGAATCTTCTGGAGGGGGATCCTCCCATGGCCCCACCAAACCCTTCCTACAGCCAGAATGTGCAAGAGCTGAAGACCAAGCTGCTAACAATTGCAGAGTGGAAAACAAAGCATAAATTTTCCTCATTTTCAGAATTCAAATTACGGGTTTGTGACCTTTGGAAAGCACTTTTACAAGAGAACTTTGTTTTCAGTTTTAGAAACACAGTTGAAATGATGGTGTACACTTCTCTAGAAGAAAAGTATGCAGCATGGTCATGGGAGCTGAGAAAACATGCTCTGGAGATGCAAAGCAAACTTCATAACCAAATTGGCAGCAGCATAATGGCAGAGGTAAATGTTTCAGATCTGACTGAGAATTTTGACAAAGTCTACAATCAACTGCAAAATGAGATGGATAAGTATTTTAAAGAAGACAGAAATAAAGAAATTCTAATAAAGTGGAGCGTGAGCACTGACAAACGTTTCTGGAGCCTAAGAACTGAGCTCATTGATGGGACATTAAAGAAATGCAAAGAACTAATTACCTCCAAGAATAATAGATCAGAACTAGACCAGAGGAAAACGGAATACACTGCTGAGTTGACCAAGCAGAGCAAAGCCCTGGCATCCAATCTAAAAGCACAGCGCATTGATGACAAACAGGTAACAAAAGAATTTGACAAACTCTGGGGAAACTGGACAGCTAAAGTGGCCAAAGCACACCCCCCCAATGAGTGTGTGAATGTAAAGGCTGTAGTGGAGGCAATCCTCCAAAAAGACTTTGAAAAACAGCCAAATGTCATTCAGAAAATACAAGGTGGAACAGGAAATTTTGAGTTTGACAAGGAAAAACATGTTTCTCAAAGTTTCTTTCAGTGGATGAGATCACTGGGAAGGGATTTCTCTCAACAAGTTGAACAACTTCAACAAGAAGTGACTCATTCTGTTGAAACATATGTCACTGCAAAAGAAACCAGCAAGGAGGATTTTGATCTTAGCTTCATTCATGAGATACTAAAAAAAATTGACACAATCATTGCTGAATTTGAGAGCTCCACAGGCAAGCTTAAGTTCACAAATGAATTCAAGGCAGATATATCTATTAATCTTTGCCTGAAATATGTTTCAAGGTTTAAGTGGATGCAGGAAACCTTTAACACCTCAAACCATCCACTGACATATCTGGAAAGCCAAAGAGACAACTATCTCCAAGCATTCAGAAACTATTGCAAAGGAACAAATTCTGTAACAATATTTGTTGATTTTCTCTGTAAACACATCAAGCCAGAATTTCTGACTGCAGTGAATGAGAAAACCAGTCAGCACATTGCAGATGAATTGAAATCCAACAACCCAGCTTTTAACAGCAATAGGTCAAACCTTGAGAGTCACATACTGAAACAACTGGCTACTGTGGAGGATTTCAGCTCATTTGCTGAATACATTGACTTCCCAAAGAGATACTTTGAAAGATTTATCCAAGAAAAGATAAATAACTTTTGCAGTAATACTAGAAAACTGCATGAGATGCATGAAAAAAATCTTGAAACCCTCAAAAATCTGATTTTATCAGCAAGCACAGGAGCAACTAGAGAAGTGGAAGATAAGAAAGGAAATGCATCCATGTGGCTTGACTGCTTCTGTGACACATTGGGGGAGCACATGGTAATAAAAAGAAATGAATTACGTACCATTGAAAATGAAGACATTGAAGAATGGCAGTTTTTCAAAGATGTGATGGCCAAGTCTCTCATTGAAATTCTGAAGGATGAAAAAGCAATTGACATGGCAACTTTGAGAAAGAAACCAACTGAATATCTCTTCGACCAGCTGCAAGGGTGTTGGGCGAAGTGTCCTTTCTGCAAAGCCGTCTGCACAAACACCATCCCCAACCATGATGGAGACCACTGTGTGCAGTTTCATCGTTCTAAGGCTATTTCTGGCAGACGCTGGGTGGACACAGATCAATTTTCACTCGATTTCTGCACCACAGCAGTCAGCAGTGATACTCTATTCAGACCTAAAGAGAATGGTCAGTGGATCCCCTACAAGACCTACAGAAATGCTGGAGACCCATATAATAAATGGAACATTACTCCAGATGGCAGTGTGCAGCGATACTGGAAATGGTTCATCTGTAAGTTTCAGATACCATGGGAGAAGAAATATAAACGTAGATTTATTGGTAAAGGTGAAATCCCAGCAGAATGGAAAAAAATCACAAAAGAATCTGCTTTGGAAGAATTATAATGTGTTTCATTGAATTAGGAGAATACATGCAGCCAGTGTGCATTTAGTTCACCATTACAAATAGTTTTACATCACCACTGTTAACTGTTAATTCACAGATTCTGATAACTTGCACTTGTAATGTTTTCTCCCAGTTTACTGTTTATGTTCCAACATTGAAAGGTGGAAGTGATGCAATTAAAATGTAATGTACTTTACTTATATAAAGGGAAATTACCTGTAAGAATTATCTGTAGTCGAGAAATGTTAGCAAAATAATCTAAACTGATATAATTGTAGTTTGTTTTCCAAAACAAGATGCCATTTTTATTAGCATTATTCCCTGCTGAAGAAAATCTGACTAGTTGAATGATGTGGAATTTCTGTGCTACTGCATATAGGCAATGTTGTAAGAAGATTCTGGTGCTTGCTTTCCATTTATCATTATTTCTTGCTGCTGAACATGAATTATCTATGACCTTTTTTTTTAATAACCTGATTTGCATGTGTGAAAAAGAAGTTAATTCAGAAGCAAGAAGTAATATTTCGTAACATGTTCAATATTAAGTACAGACATATCCAAATGTTTATTTAGCAATTTAAAAAAAAAAATCCCTATTGAAGGAATATAGAAATTAAAAATCTAAATCTGACAGCCTTATGATTATGAGTATGTTGATGTTTATGGAATCACTATTTCAGCACAACGTTTTGATGAATTATATTTTCTTTTGTTAGTCATGCACGTGTACGAGGATGAGCTTTGTTTTTTTTTTTTTTTTTTCATTTAATGCGCACAGTTCATTTTAAATATATATATATATATATATATATATCAAACAAATGTTATTGGTTCATGTAGTTGCCTTGAGTATGAACTTAATTGGTGATAACCTGTTTTGGATAATGCCATAACCATAGATAAATAAAACATACAAAGTAACTCAGATATCAAAGACAAGAAGGATGAGTAATGCTTGCTTAGATGTTCAAGATTGACAGTTTTGTTTATTTGTTAGGATCCCCATTTGCTGTCCCCTAAAGCACAGCTAGTCTTCCTGGGGTCCACAAAAGTTGATAGTGAGAAGTAGTACAGTAAACTGCTTCATCAAGAACGAAAACATTTTATCAGTTTTACTTTTTATTTTTGTGTGACTTGTATAATTTGTGAGAGGTTCATGTAATTGGTTTAGACAGAAACCTTTATAACCAATTTCTGTTATATTCAGTTTTCATGTTTATTTGATTTTCTGTTGTATGTGATGTCCGGTTATTGTGTATATTATATCCCGTCTGTTTTTTATGTTGATTGATAATATGCCCAGCAATCAATTGCTCGTTGGGGATAAATAAAGTTTAATTGATTTGAATTGAATAGTGGTCATAAAATGTATCGTGTTCTGAATGACAATAAATGTACATGATATTCTCTGGATCGCATGCCATTATGAATTCTGAATTACTAACTAGATAACAAAATAAAAAAAGCAGGATTTCTTCTCTTGTACAGTATCTACAGTGCTGTGAAAAAATATCCTAATGTCCTCTATTGCATATTTGTAAAACTGAAATGTTTCAGAATTGTTAAGTGTAACATTAGACCAAGGAAATAAAATAAAAAAAGATTTCATTTAATGAAAAAGTTCAAACACCCATATTACCATGTGAAAAGCAATTGCACCCTTAATTACTGAATCAACCAATTAGCCAGATTTATTAGATTCAGCTGACTGAACACAACCAGGCTTGATTGATGCCAGCCCCGTTGAATCTAAACCATATTGAACCTTACCAACAGAGCAAAGTTGTCACCACACTAAGCATACCATGCCATGATCAAAGAAAATTCCAGAAAACATTAGGAAAAGTTGTTGAACTTAAAGCCATTTCTGTGTATCTGGGACTTGACTGAACTACAGTGTAAGCCATTATTTCCAAATGGAAAATACTTGGAACAGTGGCCTATTCAGCCTCAGTTAAGGTCAGTGTTCATGACACCATGATAAGAAAGACGGGGCAAAAATGGGATTCATGGGAGAGTAGCTAGTTGGAAACCACTGCTAACCAAGAGAAACATCAATGCTCATCTCACATTTGCAAGAAAGCACCTGGATGATCCCAAAGCCTTTGGGATAATGTTCCAAAGACAAGTCAAGTGGAACTTTTGGGATGACACAGCTCCCATTATGTTCTGTGTAAAAAAAAAGACATTCATCGCAAGAGCATCATACCAACAGTCAAACATGCTGGTAATTGATAAAGATGCCCAATGGGCATCAAGCCAGCTAAATTAGAGAACTGGATGGGTGCTCAACATACAGGACAGTCAAACTAGAGTAACAAACTACTTACCCTCACAGGGACTGGCCCAAAATAGAAACGCTGGAGCGCCCGTTTCTCCAGGCAAAATACGCTGTTTTAACGAATAGGGTGGGACTGATGTTTTGCCGTCTATGACATCTGTTGCGATGCGTGGGGGGTAGGACCCAAACGCAGAGGGTGGAAAAAAAAATGCAAAACTCCAAATGAAGAACAAAGACTTTACTTGACACAAAGGGAACACGGAACAAAAAGCCTCGCAGGGCGACCTTCTACAACGAAGGAAAACTACAAACGCAGGAACAAAGGAAATCAAGAAAATACAAAAACACTAGGAAACCAGGACATAGCAGGAGCACATGGAGTAGGGACATGAACAGGGCGCACAACAACCAGACTTTACCACATAACCACAAGGATCCAGCACCTGAGTCAAGCGAGGGGGAAACTTAAATAGAACACACGCTGACGAGACACAGGAGGGCACCATAAACAATCAGGCCACAGAGAGGGAAGGGAAAATGAGACAATTGAAAACAATGATTGAACAATTGGAAACAATCATACAATTAACACAGGGGGAGCAGGACACAAAACAGAAGTGCCGCCATCTGGCAGCCCAACAAGGAAAACGCAGACAGGAAACACAGGACCATGACAACATCTTCTGCAGAATTAAAAAAACTGACGTTAAATCAGTGGAAAATCATATCAAGTTCAGTGGAACAGACATGCTTGTACAGAAAAAAAGAGAGTCCCATATATATTGTGAACTCTCTCAGCCAACGGGGGGTTGAGTGACGGAAGAACCAGCACGGTGAGGCAGAGGTAGTGTTTAACAAAAAAGGTCTTTAATAATTATAATGAGTGGGGGTAGAGGTAGGGGGAGCCAAAAACAACTAAAAAGTCTTCCCGGTCGGGGTATCAGTGTTCCGCTCCAGGTCTTCACAGCCTCTTCTGGAGAAAAACGAAAAAAGAAGTAGGTTAAGGGGGGACAGGGCGTGGTCAGCCCGATCCGGGTCCGGTTCCGGTTCCTTCCTGGTGATCCTCCGTTTCAATTGAGTTGGCCCACGGCCGCTTCCAGTCTCTTCCTGGTGTAGAGTCGTCCGGCGTGGCTACGACGGAAGCCCCAGCAACTCTCCCCTTCCTTGGGTTGTGCTGCTCTATATAAGCCTGCCTGCTCGTTAGTACAAGCAGCTTCAGGTGGGCGCCGGCAGCCAATCCCGCAAGCAGCTTCAGGTGTGTGGCAGAGTGGAAAATTCCACCTACCTTCCCTCTGCTGCAGCCCTGTCCATGGTGCTGCCGGTTGTCGCCTCAGTTGGTCTGCCGGGGGCTGTCCAGGGTCCTGAACGTCTCTAGACAGGGGTTTGCTAGGTACCGCCCACTCACCACTTTTCCCAGCGGCCGCCGGTGTCGATGGGCTCGGCCGTCCTGGTGGTCTCGTGGGGAGCACCGATAAGGGATCGGGGCGCCACATACCCCTTCCCTCAGCTCCATGCCGTTCCCTGGAGCGCCCGTCCATAGGCATTCCTCCCGTCTGGACAGGGCATCAGCATTCCCGTGTAGCTTCCCGGCTCGATGTTCCACCCTGAATCGGAAAGACTGTAGCCCCAGAAACCACCTAGTAACACGGGCGTTACTATCTTTATTCACTGCCATCCATTTGAGTGGGGCATGGTCAGTGATCAGTACAAACTCCCTACCCAGTAAGTAGTACCGCAACTTGTCCATCGCCCATTTGACAGCTAAACATTCTTTTTCAACTGTGGCATAGTTACGCTCATGTTTTAAGAGCTTACGGCTGATGTACGTTACCGGATGCTCGGCCCCCTCCCGGATCTGTGAGAGAACGGCTCCTATCCCCATAATGGAAGCGTCCGTTTGGAGTACGAAGGTCTGATCGAAGACCGGAGTCACCAGAACCGGTTCGCTGCAGAGGGCTTGTCGCAGGGTTTCGAAGGCACCGTCAGCTTCCTCCGTCCAGCCGACTCGGTTGCTTCGACTCTTGGAAGTCAAGTCATGCAGGGGGGCTGCTATGGCGGCAAAATTTGGAATGAATTGACGGTAATACCCAACTAAGCCCAGGAAGGTTCTCACCTGCTTTTGCGTCTGGGGCTTGGGCCACGTCGCGATGGCTTCCACCTTGGTGGATTGGGGTTTCACACACCCTCTTCCGACGGTGTATCCCAAGTAATCCGCCTCCTCCAATCCCAGGCGGCATTTGGTTGCGTTGGCCGTCAGGCCGGCCTCCCGGAGGGCCCCCAGCACCGCCTCTAGCCTGCCCAAGTGGGTTCTCCAATCTGCACTGTGGACCACGATGTCGTCCAGGTACGCCGCCGCATACTCCTGATGAGGCCGGAGGATCTGATCCATGAGCCGCTGGAAGGTTGCCGGGGCTCCGTGGATCCCAAACGGTAGGACCCGGTACTGGAAGAGACCATCCGGCGTCACAAAGGCCGTCTTCTCCTTGGCCTGGGGGGAAAGGGGAACTTGCCAATACCCACGGGTGAGATCCAACGTGCTGAGGAATCGAGCTGGTCCCAGCCTCTCGATCAGCTCATCGACCCTGGGCATGGGGTAAGCGTCAAAACGTGAGATCTCATTTAGCTTCCTGAAGTCATTGCAAAACCGCAGGCTCCCGTCGGGTTTGGGGACAATGACTATTGGGCTGCTCCACGAGCTGCGGGACTCTTCAATGATCCCCATCTCTAACATTTGCCTGACCTCTTCCCGGATGGTATCACGCTGGGCCTCAGGGATCCGGTACGGCCTCAGCCTAACCTTCTTTCCGGGTTCTGTGGTGATGTGGTGGGCTATGATGGAGGTCCGGCCTGGGAGCTTCGAGAACACATCCCGATTCCGTTCCAGAAGTTCTCGGAGATCTTGGATCTGGTGGCCCGTCAGCTGCTTTCCCATCGTTACCTCAGGGGTGCCCTGCGGGGAGACGTGAGCAGATAGGGCCTGTGCCGGCGGTTGTTCAGTTTCATACCAACGTTTTAACAAGTTTATGTGGTATATTTGGGTTTGACGGCGGCGTCCCGGTTGGCTGACTTTATAGTTGACAGGCCCGGTTCTCTCAACCACTTCGTATGGCCCGTGCCATTTAGCCAAAAATTTACACTCGTGGGTGGGGACTAAGACCATCACTTTATCGCCCGGCTGGAATTCTCTCACCTGAGCTCCGCGATTGTATACCCGGGCCTGGGCCTGCTGTGCCTGCTGCATGTTTTCCCGGACCATGGGCCAGATCTGGGCCATCCGTCGGTGCATCTGCTCCACGTGCTCGATGACCGAGCTATGTCGCGAAGGTTGGCGCTCCCATGTTTCCTTGGCCAGGTCCAACAATCCTCGGGGTCGCCGCCCATACAGCAGCTCAAATGGTGAAAACCCTGTAGACGCCTGAGGTACTTCACGAATGGCAAACATGAGGTATGGTAACAGTTGGTCCCAGTCTTTACCATCTATTTCGATCATTTTTCTCATCATCTGTTTCAAGGTATGGTTAAACCGCTCTACCAACCCGTCGGTCTGCGGGTGATAGACGGAAGTCCTCACCTGCTTCACCTTCAGCAGGTGGCACATCGCCTTCATTACGGTGGACATGAAGCAGGACCCCTGGTCGGTGAGTATCTCCGACGCGATACCCACCCGGCTGAACAGCAGGAACAGTTCTCGGGCTACAGCTTTCCCGGTGGCCGTCCGCAACGGAATGGCTTCTGGGAACCGGGTAGCGTAGTCCATGATGACCAGGATATATTTGTGCCCCCGGCTGGACCTTGGAAGGGGGCCCACGATGTCCATGGCGATGCGGTGGAAGGGGACCTCTATGATGGGTAGAGGGATCAGGGGGTTTTTATACTTCACCTTGGGGCTGTGGAGCTGGCACTCAGCACAGTGGCGACAGTACTCCTCGACGGCCCTCTTCACTCCGGGCCAGTAGAACCGTGCGATTATGCGCTCATATGTCTTCTCCGATCCCAAGTGGGCCCCCAGGAGGTGGGTGTGGGCGAGGTACAGGACCTTTGAAATGTAAGTCTTGGGGACTAACAGCTGGTTAACCATCTCTTCCTTGACCTGGGATACTCTATATAATAACCCCTGCTCACTCATAAAATATGGGTAGGTTGTTTCACTTACCCCCGGTAGTAACTGCCCATCGATCTTCTGGACGTCCCTCCAGGCCTGTGTCAGGTTGGGATCCTGCAGCTGCGCGGTTCCAAAGCGACCCTGCTCCCCGGTCTGGCTCCCTGGCTGTGGTGCAAACTCAGTGAAGGTCTCATCCGAGCCTACCTCCTCCAGGCCGACGGGGTTCTCGGCTACGGCCTCTGATGCGGTGGCGGTGGTCTCCTTAGTACGGCCGGTTTGCGGCCTCCCCTCACCCGCAGCATCCGTCGGTCCTGCCTGGTTGTCCCCCGAGAGGCCAGCCCAGGCCGGTTGAGTACCCCCTTCGGTGTGCTGGGGTCGCCTCTTCTGGGGTCTGCGCCTGCCCTCTGGTTCGAGGTTCGCTGGAGACTCCTTCCAGTACCTACCAAATACAGCACAGTCCCGGCCCACCAGTACAGGGACGGGCAGGTTCTCCACGACTCCTGCCCGGACGGCCACCGAGCCTCGGGGGGTGGTCATCATAATGTCAGCCGTGAAATACTGCTTAGTGTCCCCGTGAATACAGGCCACGGCAATTGCCTTACCTCGGGAGTCCCCCGCAAACTCCGGCCGAATGAGGGTCACCATACTGCCCGAGTCAAGTAGGGCCTCGGTATCCCGTCCGCCGATGGTTACCGGAAATGTTGGGGCTCTGGCTCCCTCATGTGCCCAGCAGGTGGTGATGTATCGGCACGGGAACACCGGGGGCTCCGACGTATCTGCGGTGGGCATGGGCTCATCCCGGTCGGGGCAATCCCGGGCCAGGTGACCTTCTCTTCCACAGGTATAGCACCTGCGTCTTTCCGGGGGTCCCCTTGGGGGCGCTGTAGGGCGCCCAAGCGGTCGCGGCTCCAGGGGTTCAGCCATTCTCCGGGCGGGGCCTTTCTCCAGCCTGTATCCCCCGGCTGTCCCTCTTACCGTGTCGGGTCGGCTGGTCCGCAGCATCTCCTGCGTGACCTGGTGATTCTCCAATAGGGCAATTAATAGTTCTAGTGTTCGGGGGCCCTGTTGGGCAACATACCTCTTCGCATCCGGGGGCAGGGCCCGGATGCACCGGTCCAGCACCACTCGATCCAATAGGGCGGGACCATCTCCTTCCACCAGCCAGCTCCGGGTGATGCGGCTCAGGGCTGTCACTTGGGCTCTCGCTGGCTGGCTGGGGCTATAGGCCCACTGGTGGAACCGCTGGGCTTTAGCCGGCAAGCTATAGCCATACTGCGCCAGAATGGCTGCTTTGAGGTGGTTGTAGTTGGCGGCCTCTGCATCGGTCAGGTCCCGGCAGGCTTTCTGGGCCTCCCCGATCAGAAACGGCGCCAAGATGCCCCCCCAGTCTCCCCGGGCCCAGCCTTCTCGGTGGGCGGTACGTTCAAACAACTCGAGGTAGGCTTCTACGTCATCCTCAGGAGTCATTTTTGTCAGTACATCCCGCGGCGTCAGTTTGTTCTCTGACGGGCGGGTGACCAGGGCCGCCATGGCTGCCTCCAGCGTCTTCTGCGTCTGCAGCACAGCCTTAATGGCCTCCTCCATTTTACAAAAAAAAATTTTTTTTTTTTTTTTTTTTTAAATTTTTTTTTTTTTAGAGCTGGTTTCTGTCTGGTTCCGTCACCCCGTAGCGTGGAGTTAGCATGCCCGCATCCTCCACCATGTGTGAACTCTCTCAGCCAACGGGGGGTTGAGTGACGGAAGAACCAGCACGGTGAGGCAGAGGTAGTGTTTAACAAAAAAGGTCTTTAATAATTATAATGAGTGGGGGTAGAGGTAGGGGGAGCCAAAAACAACTAAAAAGTCTTCCCGGTCGGGGTATCAGTGTTCCGCTCCAGGTCTTCACAGCCTCTTCTGGAGAAAAACGAAAAAAGAAGTAGGTTAAGGGGGGACAGGGCGTGGTCAGCCCGATCCGGGTCCGGTTCCGGTTCCTTCCTGGTGATCCTCCGTTTCAATTGAGTTGGCCCACGGCCGCTTCCAGTCTCTTCCTGGTGTAGAGTCGTCCGGCGTGGCTACGACGGAAGCCCCAGCAACTCTCCCCTTCCTTGGGTTGTGCTGCTCTATATAAGCCTGCCTGCTCGTTAGTACAAGCAGCTTCAGGTGGGCGCCGGCAGCCAATCCCGCAAGCAGCTTCAGGTGTGTGGCAGAGTGGAAAATTCCACCTACCTTCCCTCTGCTGCAGCCCTGTCCATGGTGCTGCCGGTTGTCGCCTCAGTTGGTCTGCCGGGGGCTGTCCAGGGTCCTGAACGTCTCTAGACAGGGGTTTGCTAGGTACCGCCCACTCACCACTTTTCCCAGCGGCCGCCGGTGTCGATGGGCTCGGCCGTCCTGGTGGTCTCGTGGGGAGCACCGATAAGGGATCGGGGCGCCACAATATATATATTAACATACTTTGTCATGGGACTCTCTTACATATATATATATATATCAATGTATTGTTCTCTGGAGTTTTTATTTTAAGTTCAGCCTGCATGCAAGTTACAATACTGTTGACTAAAACAAGGCACTGTACTTGGAAACATTTCTCAGTTAATGGGTAGGGATCTCTACATAACACCGCTGGCCTGTTATCATAGGGCTCCTTCCTGATTAGACAATTATTTCTCAAATACATACAACCAAACTCAGTAATGTCGATTATTTTATGTTTATAAACCAGACATGATGACTAGATTAGGTTGTCAGCTAATACTTTGTTTAACATTACATTACAATCACTTGACAGATGCTCTTATCCAGAGGAATGTATAGTAGTGGAGAGCATCAGTGGTGGGGAGTGAGTGGTCTTTCACATTTTCATGTGAATGAATGTTGAACATTCATGGCATAATGAGAAATCTGTCCATTTTTTTGGTTATTATATTTTAAATTAAATAGGTGCAATCAATATAGTGGCTGCCTGACAAGTGGAAAAAGAGGCCCACTTCTTTTAGAAAAGAATAATAATCATAGCCGTCTATTTGTCAACAAATATTACATAACAATAAATGCTTGGACTGTGTGTGAACATTTAATCAGATGAAATATGTGCATCAAATAATGGATTGATGTGTCGTGAAATGTCAGTTCACGGACCCAGCGGTGGTTGGTATGCCGAAAATTAGCGGGGCAGAAACATTTCCTTTAAAGTGATCATTGGTCTAAACCTGTTTTCATTCATTTTCCTTGATTGACAAGCCTGTCGATGATCTGAGTAGTCAATCGGCAAGCAACACACGGCTTCCTCACATTATCTTAGGGAGATCAAATAATAAATTCAGTTTAGGAAAATCCATTTTAATCACTACGACTACGACGTGCATGGAGTGCACAGATCAAGTTCTGTCAGGAATTCTTGCTGCAGCCAACTGTGTTCAACCAAAGCAATTACATTCTCATGCGTTTTAACAATCACACATACAACACATTTTATCATACTCATCCAGTCACGTGAACACATCACCAATGGAGAACCTTTTTAAACCACCAATCAAACCCTCTAGGGCTGCTACTTCCCTGCGCTGCTTTTGCATGCTTCGCAGCACCACCCCAGGACCACCTGTTATTTGAATACTGGGGTGGGGGGGGGTTATTCCTCACGTTTAGTAGGGAAGCTGTGTTCCTCCCATTTAGTAGGGCAGCGGTATTCCTCCCGTTTAGTAGGGGAGCTGTATTGTGCTCCGTGTTAGATAGGGTAGTGCATGCTGGTATCTGAAGCAAATCCACTAAGTGCCAAACCAAAGTTGCATACTTAATCTAAAATGCGTGAGTTGTCCTGACTGAAGTAGACTTAAGTGTACTTAATTTACCACTCAGTTAACTATCACATCAATATAACCAGCAATAACAAGATTGTTTAAAATCTGTGTATTACAAAAAAGCTGATGGTATTGAGTATTTTGTGAATTTATCGCTGCATTGATAATCAAGGAAAATTACTGAACACAGGTAAACACCATAATCTGTTTAGGGGCAAATTTTATGCCCCATTTCCCCAAATTTCCCCACTGCACAGACCGTTTTGCTGCCTGTACACATCTCTGAGTTTGGTGTCTTGTGGATTAAGTTCTTTGTGAAAGATTTGTTATTTGGTGCTGTAAAAATTATAAAGATATTTGATGTCAGTAATCTGTGTTTTTTAGACAGATTGCTATTCAGCCAAATTAAGATGGGTGCTTGAATAATTCATTGTGTTAGAGCCTCCAGAAATGAACTGAGCAAGGAATTAAGTTAATCAAGGCAGCAACTTTTGTTTTAAGCTTAATCAGCCCAGATTCACTGACATGGCTTTACCACTGAATCCAGCACTTGACACGTCCTATTCATTTTCTATGGACAGGCTGTATGGTGCGTGATGGAAGCATTTCAGCAAGTGTTGTGGCTCTGCTTGTTCTGCGTTTGCATGGAATGTACTTCATCCTTGATCAATGTCAATGAAGGCATCCAACATAGCTCGCTCTAGCTCACAAAATTTGGGTCAAACTTTCAAACTAGGTGGTGCAAATCTGATATGAGCAAAGATTCAGCAACTGCATTGCCTATTTCTCACCTCAAATGTTTTCAGAAATATGTTACTGGACAGTTTATGTGGAAAAAGAGAAAGTTTATCAACGCTGCAACATATTGTTCCATTTTGAAAATGGGGAGGGCAAAACCAAGGATTGGCCAGTGTCTATCCAATCAGGTTCTGGCACTGTTTTCCATGATAGGCTTCATCACTTGTTCATTTTGATCTCATAGACGCATCTATCCTATGGTGTCCGCCTACTCTATTTGCATAGTACCGCCCATTAGGAGAGCTTGGGGGTTCAGCGCATCACCACGCGTCCTCACCAGATTCGGTGCGATGGCAGCATGAGACAAAAACCAGCATGCACAGGGTGTCCCTGGGGCTCTTGTTGGGAATGCCTGGCTCAGTAAAACTGCTGCTTTCACATCCAGCTGTCTTATACACACACTAACCAGCAGAGGGCAGTTTTGTTCAAACATCATGCTCCAGCAGGAAAGAGACTGCTGACATCACTGCAACGCCTCACATTTTTACTTTTTTTTTTCTTCAAAAATATTTTCTTTGGACGTTGAAGAAGAAGCCATAGACATCAAAACATCAGTCTCCACATGCGTTATTAAGTGTCTTTTGTTCTGTGCTCTGTGTGCTCCAGCTTTCCTTTCAGCCTAGTCCCAGTGAGGTTGTACAGATAGAAGTTATTATAGTTTGATTGTTTTGGCTGTTGAGCATCTATTTACTCCTCTTTTATATAGCTGGCTTGAAGCACATCTGGCATCTTCTTTTAGTTTTTTGTTAGGACACCGTTATCCTCTCTGTATCACCTTTTCAACATCCCCACATCATCGCTCACTTTCTTTCAGAAAAAAGAAACTTCTTGCTGAGACAATGCTTTTCACTCGCACATTTCGACCACAGTAAATGTTTCATGTACACACACAATGTCTTCACAATGTCATTCATGAGATTATCAGTAAAATGCAGCTAAAATGCCAGTTCATGCGAATAACTGGGTTAATCAAATAATTAAAAGCAGAAGTTGGCATGAAGCAACAAATATTGCCAGATGGAACCCACAAACCCTACACAGAACATGAATGTATTTACAAAGGCTGTTTCCTGGATTACCAGAATTTATTTTGCTGAACATTTTACAGTGAAGCAGGTTTACTGGTTTGTTCGAGGCCTGCTGTGTGTTTTGGCAAGCTAAGCAAAGCTTTTTTTTGGCTCAATAAGCTTTTTTTTTTTTTTTTTTTTAACCTTTATTTACCCAGGGTAGGTTCGCTAAGCACTGATGCTCTTTTGCAGCAATGCCCTGCTTGAGTTATTGAAGGAATGAAGACCCACAACATGGGAAATGACCAATAGGTATGTCTGTTACAAAACATTTCAATTAAAGTCATGCAACATAAATTCTTCATCACATTGGTAATAAATAATTAGACCTGTAAATCACAGCCCTGCTGATTTAAGTACTTGTGACAAACAGCACAAACAGGGCTCTTTAGCGAGGTATCAGTATGAGGATGAATAACACGGTTGTGAGCCAATGTTTCCTTTGGGAAGAAATGGGAGTTTCATATCACAGGTGCACCAGGTTTTCTCTGTCCCTGTATTGATTTTGAGGTCACATTCCTCCACATCTGTGTGAGCCTGATGATTATCAGGGGACACAGTGATTGTGTGTCCCAATGAAGATCACCAAACAAGAGGGGAGAAAGGTGTGTGTGTGTGTATGTTTGTTTGTTTGTTTGTGTGTGTGAGAGAGCGTGTCTAGCATACAGTGCCCTCCAGAATTATTGGCACCCATAATTAACATGAGCAAAAATGTTTATGTTCTTTGATGACTTTCCATTTAATTCAATTGGACTGATTTGAAATGAAAATTATTCCAACACCGGTGATTTGTGTGTGAGTTAGTGGAGTGTGTGTCTGTGAGTCTGGGAGTCCAGGACACATTTACTGTGAGGGCCTCACAGTAGTTCATGTTTTTATCCTTATTGATTGGGTACAGTTGTTTGCCCTCCTAGTTTTTTTCTCCTACTGTTTAAATGATGCATTAATTTCCAGTCTGAATCATAGCATATACAATAAAATTCTCAGTGTTAGCCTAAATCAACTCAGATTTTAGACGGTTTTCTCTGAAAAAATTGGATGCATGTATTGGACGCATGCAGTCGCTATTTGAAATAGAACAAATTTTAACAAAACTGTGCAGGTACACTGTTTTTCTTTCCCAAACTCCCCATATTCAGTGAAGGGTTAAACCCACAACTTCTCAAAAACTGGAATAAGAGGCTTTCAGTAGTTAAGCAGTCAAAACATTTTCACAGAAATAATGTAATTTGTACACAAATTATTTGTGCAAGAGGTAACTTAATTTTCATTTATTATAATTTTTATTCCAGACAGGAATTATTATGCTTATCCTAAGCAGACTGTTAGCTCTTGGTTTGGTAGATCCTGTACATCAGAACAATAATGTGATTAATTAACTTGATTAAACTTCCTTTTCAAATGACACCTCTGAGGCAGTTACCCAAGGTAACCACCCAAGTCACATAAGAGCCATAGACCAGCCATAAGAGCATGTTCCCATGCTTTTTCCCAGGTAATGATAAAGTATGTTAAGCAATCTGGGAATCATGACTGCAGACCATGTGGGATATTTAAAGTGCAAGGACTAATAAAGATGACCCTGTGGCTCATCAGCATGTGTTCTGTCAATTAACAGACTCTCATCAGTCCATTAATTAAACACAAACTGTACACACCACACATGACATGCACTTGCGCATTCCCTCAAGCCTCAAACACACACACGCACATGCACTCACATCATGATATACACACTCATCAGGCTATGCACAGATGACTGGACTTAAATAAGGTTACTTGGCTGGACACTAATAATGTATAAGATGTTTCCCTACATGCGCATTATTCAATGTTATTTATCACACACCATGTGCTGCAAGTTACTGTTAGCAATTCCAAATTGTTATAATAAAAAAGCAACTAGAATTATCTAATAGCTAAATAAAAACTAAAATAAAAAAGGTACAAAAGTATCAGAAGAAATCCAAGTTTAAAGTCACATTCCTTAGCCTCAATAGCCTCTTGATACACACTGGGAAAAATAAAAGCCAATTTATGTGACTGTGAACCCACTACAATGGAAAATCTTCAATAGAAATAAAAGGCAGATTTACAATTTCAGCATGTGTGCACAATTTTGTGAAATATTATGTGAGTGTGTGTATGATTTCACAATATATGTCTACAAGCTAATGTGTGTAGAATGTGTCTGTGTGTTTCCAGATCATGAATTACCTAAACACTTATCCCACACACGCTGCACACAGCAAATCCATGTACTCTAATCATATTGTATACAAGAAATTTCCACTAGCTCTCAGTGGGAGATTACTGTCGTCATAACCTTTGCATTGACACAATACATTACGCCTACAGCAGACCCAGCTACCACATTGTGAAAAAGACAATGGTCATCCCTATTAATAAGGCCAGTTTCAGTGGGTTTCAGGCAAATGTTGAATAAAAATCAAGTTGTTTAGGTTAGCCTTGGTGGGTCTGAATACTTAGCAGGCCATCACAGGTCTATGGTAGGAAATGGTGGTGCCTATGTTGAGATCTATATAATATATAATAATATAATATATAATATAATATCCTTGCATTTATACAGCACCTTTCCGAATGCTCAAAGTGCTTCACAGTCAGGGGAAACTCATCTCACCCACCACCAATGTGTAGCACCCGCCTGGGTGATGCACGGCAGTCATTTTGCACCAGAAAGCTTACCACACATTAGCTTCTAGACAGAAGTCAGGAGTTTCCGCTCTTTTGCCTAATCACGAACCAGTCCTTCTGTTTACAACAGCAAATTAACAGGCTCTCGGCCAGGATAACTAGTTCCAAAGGGGCACCAACACTTGGCTGGTCTAGAACCAAGAACCTTTTACGTCAGGGGCTGGGGGCGGGATTATCGCGACCAACCAAGACCAACTAAAACTTTGTGACCGCCAGGTAGAGTGAGACCACCTTCAGTGGTTATTTTTTCAGTACTTTTGTGATTTTTGTCTGTGCCGGCAAATAAGTCAGAGGTGTTCCAGCACTAGCTTTTGTTTGCTAAGGGGACGTGTATCGACCTCCTCATATAAATGAATGGAACTTTACATAAATTTGTTACCATACAGTTTAAGTGTCCTGTCTTGCGTATTTGAGGTTAATATGAGAAAGGGTGGTCGCTATCAGCACGTCTAGGAATCCGTACATATTCACTGTTGTAACCCAAGTCGCAGGACGCAAAATAGCCGTTAGGAAAGCAGTTTGAAATTATGAAGAAACGTCTGCGCCATTGGATTTAATGGGTCGCGATGAGATAATTCTGAGCGTGTTGCTTGTCTTAAAGTTGATATATTAAACAATAGTCCCTCCAGTTTTTAGGGATTCGGAATTTTCAACACAACTTCAACAAAATGTCGCATTTTTCCCGACGCTACATAATTCGTAAAATGGTTCATTATTTTTCTGAATTATGCAGCGTTGGGGAAAATGCGGCATTTTGACGTGTTGAATTCCGAAAATTCTGAATCGCAAAAAACTGGACAGACTAAATAAGGCTGTAATAATATAACTAAATGTATATGTATGAAGTTGGTTTTTTACATTTAGACAGTTTATTATCTGTATTTTTACAGGACATACATTTTAATAGGTAACGATGTTGCTGGGAAAGCAGAGGTATACAGTGACGTAATGACATGGCTCTCTAACCCGTGGAAAAGCAAACCGGTTCTTAGAAGGTTCGCAAGTTGAACCAACTGCAAACCGGCACTAGCATCAGCCCAGAACTAGAACTAGGTTCACGTTGGTGGAAAAGAGGTATTTGTGGGTTGGTAAGCAGAGACTGGGCTTCTCCAGGATGGATTGAGCTGAATTTCTTCAGCAGTTAGGAAAATAGCCTTGGCCTTCTCCTTACCACAGATCCCTGTGGCAATGGATTGTAGGTCTTACCACTCAGCCTGCTGCTTTCCTGCTGTGTCTGGCCTGCTGCACCACTGCTGCTGGGAGGAGCTCTCTGCACTGCTACTGCACCGCTAGGATGAGCGCTGCCGGAGCTCCTCCCAGCAGAAGCCTTATCACCTGTGAGGCCTAGGCCTAGTCCTCAAATTTACCTACAGCAGGGAGCTACTCTACTACTCCAATCGGCCTACCTGCATGTCTTTAGATTGTGGGAGGAAACCCACGCGGACACGAGAAGAACATGCAAACTCCACACAGAAAGGCCCCAAGCCGAGATTCAAACCTACCACCTTCTTGCTGTGAGGCGTCAGTGCTATCCACTGCACCACCGTGCCACCCAGTTGTAATAATTTCTACGTGAAACTACTATCACTAAACAAAGCAGAGACACTACATCATGAAATAAACTAAAAAAAAACTAAGTGCTGAAAATGGACTTGTTTGTCCTGTCCCAGCAAAGAGGGGATCATATTTTATAGTCCCCATTTCCTCATTCCCAGAAAAGATGGCAGTTTATATACAGGCATTATAAACAGCTCTCAGCAAAAGCTCCCCTTTCACATGCTGACACAAAAACAAAGCCTAGAAGATGTCCACTGATTTAAGTGGTTTGTGATGTTGGATTTAAAGGAAGTAAATTTTCACATTCAGATTATCACAAACATTTTCTGAGATTTGTATTGAAAAATACAGCATATGAGGTTCAACCTCTTTGTTCACTTTTGTGAGGTCATCAGATGTTCATAACAAGCATACAGGCAGGCTGTGCTACTGCACCAACAGTGAGTGCAAGTGCTCAATTATCTAGATGAGAAGGTTATTAATATGTGCAAGTCAAAATTTTGAGCTCAAACACACTTTTCTAGTTTGTACTGTACTGGGATGGCAGGTTCGCCATCCTGCCAAGTTACATCATTGGTGGGGCAGCACCTTAACAGCATGGAGATTTTGGCACTTTTCAGGGTTCCTTACAAAAATACCCACAATGACAACAGACTCTCAACCCTTAAAAACATTTATTTCTATACCTTCTGAACCCATTTCAACAGACGGAATTCACAAGCAATTTCACACATCCACACAATAAAGCTTCTTACCCTGCAGCTCATTCAGAATGCTGCGGCTCGTCTGGTCTTCAACATCCCCACACACTCCCACGTAACTCCCCTGCTCACTACCCTCCACTGGCTGCCTGTTATAGCTCGCATCAAATTTAAAACATTGGTCCTAGCATACCAGGCAGTCAAGGGATCAGCCCCAGCATACCTCCACAAGATATTAAAACCCTACATGCCAGCCAGATCCCTCCGTTCTGCTACCTCAGGACGCCTAGCACCTCCCCCTCTTCGCACCTGCACTTCCAGAACACGTCTCCTGTCTGTTCTGGCCCCACGATGGTGGAATGACCTCCCTGTGGAGGTCAGAACAGCTGAGACTGTGACCCATTTCAAACGACGACTGAAGACCCACCTCTTCAGGCTGCACCTCTCCCCATCCCTCCCTTCCCCCCTGTAAATGACTATACTTAGGGTTGTAACTAGGCAGCTGTTTCATAGGTGACTTAGGCGCATCAACTGTCTTAACGACTACTTGTATTTTTATTTATTTTTATTTTTCCATAGATTGCGTTGTTGCCGTTCTCGTTGTTAGTGTTAATCAGTTTAACCATCAGGGTCCAAGTTGAACTATGCGGTTGTTCCCTGTACTTGGACCGGTACTTCTCTCTAGGGGTTTCGTCATACTTGTTCCTGGTTATGGTTATACACTTTGTTGTACGTCGCTCTGGATAAGAGCGTCTGCCAAATGCCTGTAATGTAATGTAATGTAATGTCTTACATTAGTGCCGTTGTAAGATACACAACTGTACCTATGCAGGCTACACAAGCCAGAGGCATGCCCATGTCTAACAAAATAAAGATTTATTGTTCACAAAACTGTCATGGTTCTGTGTTTCCGTCTGTCTTTGCTTGTTGGGCCGCCAGATGGCGGCACTTCTGTTTTGGGTCCTGCTCCCCCTGTTTAATTGTATTATTGCTTTCAATTATTCTATTGTTTTTGGGTTGTCTCATTTTCCCTTCCCTCTCTGTGGCCTGATTGTTCATGGTACCCTCCTGTGTCTGGTCTATTTAAGTTCCCTTCTTCCTTGACTCAGGTGCTGGATCCTTGTTTGTTTTTTGGGTGCGTATTGGATTGTCTTTCGGTTTGTGCTCCTTGTGACTCAGTGTTTTGCCGTGAGTGTTTTCCTCCCTGCCCGTGTTTTGTTTTTGCATAGTTTTTTGTATTTCTGCGTTTTCTGTTTTTGACAAGCCCTGCACGGCTTCGTTTTTGTTCCTTTTTGTTTTTGTTCTAATTAAAAGCAACTTTCTTGGTTTTACATTCACTCTGTGGATTTGGTGTTTTTTGACTCCGCGTTTGGGTCCATTCCCTCGCCCACCCTGACAAAAACTTGTGCAGTATGAACATCAGGCATTTCAAAACATTTGTTGTAAAACAACACTTGTCATAAAATCTCATGAATATTGAGATACATGTGTGATGTTGTCAGAATGTGCACTGAAATGGTTTATTTATGCAGGAGAAACAATGTGTGTCCTTCTATGCAAGCCAAACAACCAATACACCATTAAATACACTAAACACAATTTAGGTATCTAAAATGCTTCTCAGTTGTCACAATAATAGCATGCCATTTGCTGACTGCAGTGGGCAGAAGTTATACCGTTCATGTTGAGTTATTGTGGGTCTCCCTGGCTATACTGAGAGACTGCCATTTAATGTTAAATGTGTGACACATGATCGCATTCTCTTCAGATGGTAAGGTGAAAAAGCACAGGCCCAAGTTACTTAAAATAATGGGGTAGCAGCATTGCTTTGGAATATGGCATGTATGTGTGAGCTAAGATAGCTAATATTGTTTCTTGTAACTAGGCCTAATTTTGATATCAGTACTTTTAGTGGCAGGCCTAGATTTTGCAAGTGTGAATGACTTATTGACAATGCTTTGTACGTATGAGTAACTTGGCATTTTTGTATGTTGAAAACGTTTTTCTTCAGATATAATTTCATTTGTACTGTGTTATGAGTAACTGATAACAGCAATGCATATAAATGTAGTTTATGGGAGGTATACATACACACATACATGCACACACACATACATTGTAGCCAGTCTTGGATTTATGTCTATTATGTGTGTGTGTGTGTGTGTGTCTGTGTGTCTGTTTCTGAACAGAACAGTTGGACACATGGAGATTTGATAATCCAGGATTTTCCGGTCTCTATTAAGCACTTTAGAGAGAGAGAGAATCCATTCACTACAAAACGAACAAAACCGCTTTGCCCTTTACCTTCACAGGATCAGGCTAAAAATAATAAAGCAACACAACAATCTAAAGTAACAAAGACAAAATACTGACAATACACAACACTTTCCAGCCTTTTCCCGTGTTGGTATGTTCCTCTCTCTCTCGGTCACAGACACCTACTGGGAAGTGTGAAGTTGTTTGTGAATTATGCCTGTTGACATGAGGTCAGAAGGTAGGGAAATGAATGTCTGTGGTCATTGTGGTTATTTCTGTAGAGAAGCCTGAAACGTGCCAAACTCTGTGCTGTATAGGTATGAGGCATATGAGGTATGCCACCCCACCAAGGTGCAACTTGGCAGGATGGCATACCTGCCATCCCAATCTATTTTGCTTGCTCATTTATCTAGTTCCTGTGATCATTTTGTAGTTTGACCATGCATGCACGTGCACACACACACACACACACACAGTTGCTGTATACACGCACGCTCACAGGGGTCACTATGACCTTTTCAATTATGAATTTCACAGTTTTATCACAATGACACAGCAAGTTATCACCTAGGCACCTACAGGGGGAGAAGGTAAAGCAGATAATATGAATACGAAGATGCACAAAACTGTATGATCCATTCAATTTCAAGCCAGTAGCTACCCACTTCCATGTCATGAATTATCATTGAAAATAAAGAACCGTGATCTGCGTAAGTTTGTGGGTGGCTGTCATAGCCCTTACAAATGTGATATTTTGCCTGTTGTAAATAGGTCTTCTTCTTCTTATATTTCCTGCCACCTATCCCACTAACAACATGTCTCCCCATTGAACACTTTACCGACACCAGCCAAATCTTCACCTACACGACCAAATCAAAAACTTGCATACACATGCAAAATACCCATACCTTTTTACTCTGAAACATTTCCAGTTTAAACAGCTAATCTGCCTCTGGCCTAGTGGGTAAGGTTACAGTCTTGGGAATGGGAACATGGGGTCTTAGGTTCAAGCCCAGCTAGAGACACCTTTCTGTAGCCTGCTTTTACCCTCACTAATAATTGTCTACTACTTCTCAATTATTGCTTTTGCACCATATCTACCCGCCGTTCACCGAACGTATACACTGCATATGCATTTCATGACGGCAAATATATTCCTTTTATTAAAAAGTTACACCAGTTCACCACTGTGGCATTTCTACTAACTATATTTCTTTACTTGGCTACGGTAGAAAACCTTCTTATCAGCAAACGCCACGTTTCTACATTCAAGTTACCTTGCCCTGTTCTCTATCTATCCACATACAAACGATTACTACGTATGTACGTTCTGCAACTCCCCATTAAAACATTACATTTAAAATCATGTATCAACCAATACAAATTGGACATATACATGCCTATTCAATCAATCTTGACTGTGAGAGAACCATCCACACATATGTTTCGCCTGTCCATGTAGTGCATGCTTATACACACAGGGCCAAGTGACTTGAAAGAACTGAGGTAATATTGGGTAACATTGCTTTGGAATACATCTTATTTAATTTCGGTGAGGGAAGATAGCCTATATTGTTTGTAGTACCGTAACTTGGCGTCATTTTGATATGATTCAAGTTGCGCCATGGGTCTGGACGGTTTTGTGCTTGTTTATTTAACCTTTATTTACCCAAGGTAGGTTTTCTGAGCACAGATGCTCTTTTGCATCAACGCCCTGCTTCACACGCATACACATTCACACCTGAGCCCTGTCACACTTTGAAAGCAGTAATACCAGAAGGTATGGCTATTCTCAGAAATGAGTCACCCCTCATCCAATGCAGGTAAACATGACCATAACTGCTGAGTATTTAATCCCCAGACAGCTAGCATAACAGACAGGTCTGCTGAGATTTGGACAACAGAACAGAGGAACCTTTGGCTCTGATTGTAGATTTCAGGCTCTGAGTTTCTGCAGGTTAGTGAAAATTAAACTTTTTTTTCTAAGCACTGTGACTAAACTTAAATGGCACACTGGGTTTATCTCACTTTCTTGAACTATGTGCTCATAATCTAAATTGCATGCTGACTTACAGTACCTACTTGTTGCTTATCGCTGATCTTACAATTGTGTACACAGACGAACATGCATGCATACTCATTCAAATATACATTACAAACACTTGCTGTATACACACACACATGCTTACACATACATATGTATGGATTCATATGGCCTTTTATATGAATATGAATTTTTCTAACTTTGTCTCATAGCAACATAGCAACATACCACCCAGCTGCCTGAAGGTGGGTAATTAAAATCTGATGATACACTAAAGATATCAATTTCCTGTCAGCAGCTGCCCTCTTCCACGCCATTAAATATTGTTGCAAACTAGGCTAAGTAACATAGCTTACATAATTTGGTGGTAGGCTATCATGGCCCTAGTGTTATTTTTTTGCCTGCTATAAATATTCTATTTAATCACATTTATGTGCATAGTGGTTTGTACGGAGACACAGTCACTTAGACACTTTGGGGAAAAACAGCAAAAGGAAACAAAAACTAGGCCTGGATGCCCCAAAATGAGGAAATGACATAAAAAAAATAATAAAGAAATGTGTATGCCGTATTTTGAAATGGAAGTGTTTTTAATGGGTTATATTGTACATGACAGATAATTGTTTGTATGCCAGTAGAGGATTTATAGGGCTAGCTTACATTCATTTAGAAATTTTAATTTATTTTTCCCACTGCATGCAGTAACTGGCACTGTGGGCTATGTATGGCAAATTGTGGTCACTCACTCACTCGCTCACTCACTAACGGATGGCGTTTGAGGGACGTTTAGTAGGACACATGCGCAGGTGGTGCTTCTTTTAGTAGGAGTAGGCGAAATGGGATGCATGCGTAGGTGGTGCTTCGTTTAGTCGGTGTAGGCGTAACGCGAACATGTTAGGGTTAGCTAAAGTAATGTTAGGTGATAAAGCTGTGCTTAAAAATGTTGTGCCATTCCGCAGGTTCCTTGTGAAATAATATGATGCTGAAGTATACTTCATTTAGTATACTGTATACATGTACTTCAAGCATACTTGAGTGTGCTCTTTTGACCCACCTTAATTTGTATTTAAGTTGTAATAAATACATTAAATATGTGCTATATCACAATTTTAAGTACACTAAAGTATACCAAAGTATGTTAAATCTCATAAAACACATTTTCAACGTACAAAAATGCCAAGTTACTCACACATACAAGACCAGTCCAGGCCTGCTATTAAAAGTATTGATATCAAAATGACGCCAAGTTACGGTAGTACAAACAATATAGGCTATATTTCACCAAAATTACCAAAAAATTAAATAAGATGTATTCCATAGCAATGTTACCCAATATTTCCTCAATTCTTTCAAGTCACTTGGCCCTGTGTTTTGTAATCTTACCTTTTTTCAATGTCATGCAAACTTTGTGTCAGATCAAGGAGTCAAATATTTCGAATTGCCTCATGGAACACATTGAAATTCATGTACAAAACTGCTGCTGAGTAACTACAGGAAGCATATTTCTCCAGAAAACATGTTTATACTTGCTTCTGAACTGAATTTGAGTACATGTACAAGTTATTGTATATTTGCTACGTACAATAAATACTGCATGTAAAATACATATTGTACATACATACATACATAGAGAACTTCTTTATCCCCATGGGTAAATTTCCCTCGCAGCATGTTACATTCACATTAACGAACACACACTCATACCAAGAAACATACTATCATTCAAGCAACAGAAAGGCTGGGCAGATATCATTTATGAGATATTATTTCTTTTTGCAAAGTGCTTTATTATGAGAGTGAGAAATGCAAAGTGACCCTGTAAGAAACGGTTGTGAATTATGGCTATCCTTGTGTAAAATTGTACAGTCTGATGAGCGTGTACTGTTTAGCAGTTTCGGTTTGCTATATATGTAAAACAGTGGCTGTGACAAAGGGTGTGGTGGTAAGTGTAAACACAACAGAAACGCAGGTGAAATATGGCCAGTGTATGGACTCACGGATTTGACGGCCATCCAACGAGCCTTGATTGAAAAAAGAATCAGCAAGCCCGTAGAATTAGAGCTCCCTAGGTCGCAACTTTTGTACCCTGCTGTCCTGCTCCGTTGTCTGTTATTTCGTGGAGATGCACTTTTAGTGTTTGTAAGGTTTAAAAGGCATTTTGATAGGCTTATCTGCAGGTGGGAATCCTCTTTGTTGTTTTGCTAAGCTAGAACCGGAAAACTTGATAGTGGAGAATAGGAGCAGACGCATATGTCCCAGCAGGCTTTGCATATGAGAAAATAACAACAGTGTGAGAGAAATTAGGATGAAATGATGAAATTGTGTAGTTGACATGCCCATTCTGCTAAAAAGAATATGTTTTTAGCAGAATGGGCATGTAGGTGAAGGTTGACATGATCACAGACTATAGTGCGAAGTAAATTAAGTGACCATGAGAGAGCTTAGTTTCCTTATGGAACGGTATACATAACAGTCGCTATAAAGCATTAGCTGTGGATGTAATGTGAACTCTACTGCACTGATGTGCTTTTCTCATGTTCAGTACTAGTAGTTATACTTATGAGTGAGTCATGATTTTAAATTTAATATTTTAATGGGGAGTTGCAGAACGTACATACGTAGTAATTGTTTGTATGTGGCTAGATAGAGAACAGGGCGAGGTAACATGAATGTAGAAACGTGGCGTTTGCTGATAAGAAGGTTTTGTACGATAGCCAAGTGAAGAAATATAATTAGTAGAAATGGCACAGCGGTGAACTGGTGTAACTTTTTAATAAAAGGAATACATTAGCCGTCATGAAATGCATATGGGTGGCCATGAGTGAGTTTTGGTAAAGAAAATATAAAAGCGTAAGAAAACATTAGTGTAAAAGAGGAAATTATCTGCCTGAGGGCGAGGCGGGATTCAATCCTTCAACCGGAAGTTTACCAGTCTGTGACTTTGTTAGTGCAGCACCATGACATAGCTATGCAATGCGTGAAATATCATTAGCAAACCTGTCCGTGGTTTTAAAGAAGAACACAGGCCAGTAAGCACAGAAAAGCTCCCGTGGAATCCATATGGCTTTGCAATATTGTAGCCGGTTAATAACTGAACGTGCAGACGGTACGTCATAATGCAGTGTATACGTTTGGTGAACGGCAGGTAGATATGGTGCAAAAGCAATAATTGATAAGTATTAGACAAGAACTAGTGAGGGTCGAAGCAGGTTAAAGAAACAGGTTCAAGCCCAGCTAGGAACATAAGACCCCATGTTCCTATTCCCAAGACTGTAACCTTAGCCACTAGGCCATAGGCCTGTTTAAACTGGAAATGTTTCAGAGTAAAAAGGTATGGGTATTTTGCATGTGTATGCAAGTTTTTGATTGGGTCATGAGGATGAGGATTTGGCTGATGTCGGTAAAATGTCCAATGGGGAGACATGTTGTTAGTGGGATAGGCAGCAGGAAAAATAAGAATGAGAAGAAGAAGAAGAAAACGCAAAATCCCCTTAGTTTGGGGCTTTATTGTGTGGACATGTGAAGTTGTTTATGAAATCTGTCTGTTGAAATGGGGTCAGAATGTACAGAATTGAATGTTTTTAAGGGCTGAGTGTCTGTGCCTGTTGTGGTTATTTTTGTGGGGAACCCTGAAAAGTGCCAAACTCTTGGTGCTGTATAGGTATGGGGCATGCCCCCGCCAAGGCATAACTTGGCGGGATGGCATACCTGCCATCCCAATTGGACCAACTTATAGCATACTTAAGTACGCTTCTGAGTGGTAAACGCGAGCATATTAAATTTGTGTTATTAACACACTCTAAGTGTATTGCAAGTCACATTTCAGAGTATTGTCAAGCGGCAATAAGTATAAATTAAGTGTATTAAAAATGTGCTATTTGAATACTGAACTTATGAAAATATTCATAAGGCGGTATCAAGTCTCCAGTGAAAATATTGCCCTGGCTATCACAGTCGGAATTCAAGTTGCGCCGTGGGTCTGGACGGTTCTGTGCTTGTTTATTTAAATGATGCAGTGTCTGTGTGGTCCAAAGATTTTTATATTTGCATACAATTGTTTGTACAGATGCTTGCGGTACCTTCAGTACTTTAATGTAGGCACAGTACAACACTTTGTTAAGCATTTGTGTGTGGACTATAAAGCTAAACATAAATGTTGAAAAAAATGTAACTTTAAAGGATGCACAGTAAAAAATTCATAAAGCATATATGAATATTTTTTTAAAGAGATCCCTCATTATTTAGGATGCTGAAAATAGTTTCACTTTTAAGGATGTACAGTATAATAAAAAAGCATCTAAATCGTCTGAATTATTTTGAAACCAATACCACTAAATTGTGCATGTTAATTAATTAATGTTAAAGGATATACAGCAGAGCACTACATGAAGCATCTATTTATGTATCATAAGGCAATACTTTAGCTTTAAGAATACTGAAGCTGGTGTCACTTTAAAGGAAATACATTGGAATGTTACATAACACATCTATGAATGATTTATAAAGCAATATCTCAGCTTAAGGACAATGAAACTGAAAATGCTGTCACTTTACAGGATTCATGACTCTGCACAGTACAACAATATACTACTGATAGTAATAGCTAATGCTTCATGAAGGAAAGTACAGCACATGTTATATCTCTGGTATTTGGGTAGAAAGTAATATGATTTTGAACAAAAGCATAAGTAGTGCAGAGTCTGGGACATCACAGAGTCCACTGGAAGGATCAAAGGTTCATGGGAGCTAAAGGTGAGAGTCATTAACATTAGAATACCTTAAACCACCAAGCCTGGCTCCAGTGGTGTCAGGCTCATCCAGCAGTACAGCATCGATTTCAGAACCCACAGTGACCTAATTTCATAAAGATTAAGAAACATTGTATTGCAAAACTATTTTCTTGAAATAAAGGCGATGGATGCATCAATTTTAACGTTTTTATTGCTAATTTGTCTGTTTTGTTATATAGGTAAGGGAAAATGTGCCAAGACGTGTTACAGGTGTGACAATACGGGTGCTGGGACCCAGGCGCAGAGTGGGGGGAAAAAAAAACACGAAACTCAAAAAGGGAAGATTAACAAAGATTTTACTAACACAAAAAAGGCAAACACAAACAGGGAACAGGCAAGGCCACAAAGGGCAAAACAACAAACTCAAAACATTAAGAACAAAAAAAAAAAAAACAAGAACAGAACTACACTAGTACGGAAAACAAACGGCAGAAACGCACAGAAACACACAAGCGGAAACAAAGTAAGAAACACAAACCGGTCAAAAACATAGGCGGGAACAAAACAGATCTCAGGAACAAACACAGGAACAAGAAAATGAAAAAATCCAAAAACACCAGAACACCAGGGCATAGGCACGAACACATGGATTACGAACAAACAATCAGAATGAACCACAAGCAGGTAAAAAACGCAGGCAGGTACAAAGGGTCTGAAACATACGCAAGTTGGGAACAAACACAAGGAACCAGCACCCGAGTCAAGGGGACAAAGAACTTAAATAGACAAGGGGTAACAATCAAACCAGAAGGAGGGGATAACAAGACACAGGTGGGAACAATGATGGGATAACGAGACAATTGAAAACAATCATACAATTAACAGGGGGGGAGCAGGACACAAAACAGAAGTGCCGCCATCTGGCGGCCCAACAAGGGAAACACAGACAGGAACACCGGAACATGACAACAGGCACATGAAGAAAATAATTAAAATCTGTAAAACAAAAAACAGAGAAAATTGTTAAAGAAATACGAAGTGCAATATTTAAAAGAAGTAATTTCTTCAGTCATTACAAATTCTGCTCGCTTCTCCCTTGCCTTACTCCCGCTATCTCGTTTGAACTTTTACAAACAGTATGTACCTGTCAGTTTCCTCTTACTCATCAGTTGAAACAAATGGAACACACAGCTTTTGTTGTTTGTGTGAGCAGGTACTGCACACAAATCGATTGCATGTCACACAGCTGACTTTAGCCTTACTTTGTCTGCATTTGTCGACCTAGCAGTGCTTTTTTCCCCAGGAGTGATGGGTGTGTGAACAGATGCTGCAACCATGGCTGCTTTGGTGGCTTCCGCTTCTGCCTTCGACTTCATGTTATTTTCATGCAGATTGCATGCCAGGTCCATGATGAAAATATTCATCAGGAATTTCAGTGCATCCCCTGGTCTCATTTGCTTGCGTTATTTTGGCATCCTGTAGTCAATTCAGAGTAGTCTATCCGAAGCCGCCATTTCAGTGAAAAACTGAAAGTATGTCAGAGGCGTATTCTCCATATAGAATACGTAAACCCATCACTTCTGTGACTACAATGCCTGCAATTATTCATACCCACGCTGAAGTCAATAATCAACGTAAATCATCTTCATCAAATGATTTCAGTTAATTTTGTGATTATATTTGCTAAATTAGTTTCGATAGCGCTTGACCCAGTAATTTCTATCAAAGCGTCGGTCATTCAGTAGCCTAATAGTGTGGCAGAGGAGAGAGCAACCCATTCACACATCAGCAAGCAAGCAGGGGGTTTTTGTAAAGAAAATGACACAAAATGCCTGTATTTAATGAGTGAATTATTTTTTTTATTCTAACAACGCAGTTATTTTATGTCCAGCTATTTAGGAAAAGTTGTGGAAGGAGGAGGGAATTGCATTTGCGGTGTTGGAGTAATTTGCATTTTGAATTCCAAACATCCGATGCCGTCAACTCTGGCCTTTTCTAGTGTTAAAGGTTATCACTAAGTACCATTAACTATTGTGCACATCTGTGTGGCACACTTTTAATGTGGCTAATTTGAATTTGTTTCATGACATCATGTCACATGATGTTTCAAGTCGCATGAGTTTCGTCGCAGGTAGATTATCATTATATATAAGCATGTTCTATATCACCCTTTATAATATTTGGCCTTTTGCCCGGTGACATTGTTGATTATGGCAAATTTGGCATATGTTGCATAAGAAGTTTTCATATAACTCTTTATGAAGCATGACATTTGCTTTTGTATGATTTGATGATATGTTATATAAAGCATTTATAAGACTATTTGATTTGGGCTGGGCATTTGTACTATGGTTAAAATTTAGATATGGGAGTAGAATTTTGGACCAAGAGATTATGGTTCAGGTGAGGAGCATGATTTAGGCCTACGATTAGCATTGTGGGATAGGGTTAGGGGGTGGCAGAAGCTCAGGAGGTAGTGTGGCTTTTGTCAATCAGACAGTTTGGGCGAAAAGTGTTGAAATGTCCTCGAGAAAGACACAACCCCTAATTGCTCCTGACAAGTTGTTTGGCACCTTTCATGGCTACATTTCACCATTGGTGTGTGAGTGTATGTGTGAATGGGTGATTGTGAGGCATTAATTGTAAAGCACTTTGTGTTTCTATAGTGAAAAAAGCACTATATAACTACAGTCCATATACCATCCATAGGTTTGGGGTGAAAGTTATGATTGGGGATAGGGTTTTGTGATTAGGATTAGGTTGCTTGTCTTTGGACATCCTAATTTACACTGTTATGTAACACAAAAATAATTTCCACTTCTGTTGCAAACTGTTGTCAATTAAATTAAATTAAATGTTTAAGTGTCAATCCTTAATTTGTTCATAATAAAAATATGTTATCATATCGCATTTTTGGAGCAAAATTTGCATTCTGGAATTGCTCCTCTATATATTACTTCCCATTAGTACCATTGGGTGCCACAGTCCCATCAAGCATTATTGTGATGAGGCACGCACAGGAACTTGCATGATGAATGTGGATGAGCAAGCACCTAAAATCCAAAGAAGAAGAGGAGGATGACTGCAGAAGAGTGTTGGAGAGTGCGATAAACACATGTATATTACACAAATCAAGATGCCAGCTAACCTCCTACTTTTCTTAGTTTTACTGAGCCATAGATAAAATATTGTGAAAGTGAGTACCTACAGTACCTGCATAGGTATGGCATAGTTACTAAAAAGCACTGAGAGTTTGACATTAGGTAACATTATCGGTCATATAGAAACTGGCACAAAATATAATGACATCATGGCAAGTATATTGATTTTATTTAAGTCGAAACGGTTCGCATTCATCTCTGTGCCTGTACTGGTAACTACTTTTAAACTAGGCTGCTGTAGCTACCCTGCACTGCCACATTTACACAGCAGCCATACCACCATGCACTCTGCTCCTGCAGACTGGCTGAAGCTAAGTAAGTGTGAGCTTGGTTAGTACTTGGATGGGAGACCACCAGGGAATACTGAGTTGCTGCTGGAAGTGGTGTTGGTGGGCCAGGAGGGGGCAATCTTCCCTCTGGTCAAATAAACCCCAATGCCGCAGTGACGGGGACACTGCTGTAGGAGATGCTGTCTTTTGGGTGAAACGTTAAACCGAGGTCCTGACTCACTCATTAAAGATCCCATGACACGATGCGCAAAGAGTAGCGGGTTCCCCGGTGCCCTGGCTAAAATCCCAGATGTGACTCTCACAAAAACTTGCCACCTATTTATCCCCTGATTTAATTGGCTAAAAAAAGTTCTTCCTCCAGTGGAGCAGCTCAGTGGCCAACAATAGAGGATTGTGGTTGTACTGGCCAGCTCCCAGGTGTGAATGTGTATGAGTGTGAAGCAGGGTGTTGCTGCAAAAGAGCATCTGTGCTCAGCAAACCTACCTTGGGTAAATAAAGGTTAAGGAGGCACAAATTAACTCCCAGGGCTAAACGAACTTTGGTCCGAAAGGTTCAACTGAACCCCAAGACATCAACAAAGGAACTGGTGAAGGAGGCATCTACATCCACCATTAAGAGAATCTTACATCCACCATGGCCTGAAAGGCTATCGTGCAAGGAAGAAGCCTCTACTCCAAGACCGACATAAAAAATCCAGAATGAAGTTTGCAGGTGATCACGAGGACGAAGCCTTTTGGAAGAGTGTTCTCTGGTCAGATTAAACAAAAATTGAACTGTTTGGCCATAGTGACCAGTGCTACATATGGAGGGTGAGGATTTTAATCCGTAGAACACCATCCCAACTGTGAAGCATGCAGGTGGCAGCATCATGTTGTTGGGGTGTTTTGCTGGAAAAGGGACTGGTGCACTTCAGAAAATAGATGGCATCATGAGGAAGGAGGATTATCTAGATATACTGAAGCACCACCTCAAGACATCACTAAGAAAGTTAAAACTTTGTCACAAGTGGGTCTTCAAGCAGGACAATGATTCTAAGCATACCTCCAAAGTTGTAACAAAATGGCTTAAAGACAACAAAGTGAAAGTATTGGAGTGGCCATCACCAAGCCCTGACCTGAATCCCATAGACAATTTGTGGACTGAACTGAAAAAGTGTGTCCAAGCAAGGAGGCCCACAAACCCGGCTGAGTTACAGCAGCTCTGTCAGGAGGATTGGGCAAACATTCCAGCAAAGTATTGTGAGAAGCTTGTGGAAGGCTACCCCAAATGTTTGATTCAAGTCAAGTAATTAAAAGGCAATGCCACCAAATACTAACAAAGTGTATGTAAACTTTTTACCCGCTGAAAATCGGATATAGTACATAAAATATTTAAAAAATCTGACAAATCTGTCTCTAAGCAAATATTTTGAAATTATCTCTTATGGAAAGAAAGTACATACCCTAATTGACTTAACACAGGAAATGTATAGTAACATGAAATGTGCGGAGTTGTGAAAAATTAATTTTACTGATTCCCAACTTTCATATCACCTGATCGTGCCAATTTCACCGGGTCTAGCTATTAACAAGAGCTGTTTCTAAACCCTTGTCCCTAATTCAGAGACTGTAAAAAATATGGACAAAGCTACTGTGACGTCACCCATTGCCTCTCCGTGGGTCTGTAAAACACGTTTTGAAGCTCAATGGCGGGCGCGGCCATGTTCTCGATTTGGAGCCAAAACCATAGAGTTAAGCAGTCTTGTGATTTTTACAATGTGATTGACAGTCCGGTGCGGAAAAGCCCATCAACCTGAACGAACGATTGCAGAACGAACTTGAGGCTAGCTGACTGTCTGCCGTTATGTTTTAAAATATATGATCAAATGTTTACAGAGTTTAATTTCCATCCATTACTGTACTGTGTCGTGTAATCACGTTATATGTATGACATTAATCTGTTACCAGAGTGATAAGAGTTGTATGAGTTCTCAGTTACCAGGCTAGGAGTGTGGATTATTGGAGCCGTATCAGCAGACAGCCTATCAAATAAATGGCCAGAGGATGTGAAGTGATGGCTAAAAGCATCACACATATTTGTTTTGTTTAAAATTAAATCATTTTCTCTGTCAATCTGAGAAGGGAGAGAGGAGGTTGTTTTGGTTTTTAGTGATTTCATGATTTTCCAAAAGCTGGCTGCATCTCCATGGGAGCTTGCCAGAGAGGACAAGTAGTGATCAGATTTAGCTTTTCTGATCATGCTAATACACCTATTCTGCAATTGCCTGAAGTGCAACCAATCTGTCGGACTATCAGTATATCTGGCTTTTGACCAGGCTTTTTCTCTAACATGAAGAGCTTTGGTAAGGGTTGGAACAATGTTTTATTCAAAATACTTACAAGGGGCATGTTATTCAGTAAAAAATATAAAAACGTGAGAAAACTGATCAAAAGCTAAATCAGAATCAGGAATTGTGCAGATTCCTAGATCCTCTAGATCTGCATGATGCAAATCATGTAAAAACCCTGTTCCACAAAATCTTTAAAATTTTGTTTCCTGTTAACACACTCTTTATATTTCTGGCCTTTGACAGTTTCTACCCATACAGTTGGGCACTGATCACTAATATCTTGTGCGAAAACTCCACTGGATGGGTATTTAAGTGGTCTGTTGGTTAATATAAGGTCAATTAAGGTGGATTTAGACTGATTTTTTGTATTTGGTCTCGAGGGATAAGAAATCAGCTGAGATAAATTTAACTCTAGGCACAGTTCTTTAAGCCAAGAGGAGTTCCCACATAACCAATCCAAGTTTAGGTCACCTAAAACAATTAACTCTGAGGAGGCATAAGTTGATAGCAGTTAGCCTATTTCCTCCAAGGCCATAATTGTTGCGGAAGGGGGACGGTAAATACCAATAACAGTTAACCCTCTGGGGTCGAGTGCTTCGCGGGCGGAGCTCGACAAGATGAAATTAACTTTCGTTTCTATTTGGATGATTAACTTCACGTGCTGTTATCATACAGACGCAACAAAAACATTGACAGAAACCTTAGAATCGCGACTTTCCAATGCGCCCATTGGCAGATAATATGAATTGTTTTAAATGTTCTAAATTTGATTAATTAGATCATGTATGCTTCGTTAAACTTTACTCATTACTATGTGAATTTCGCTCAGCAGGAAGTCCGCCCAAATCGCATTCACATGTTAACTACATTATAATTACTCTCCATAGAAGGAGACTAAAGGAGGGGCGATGCGAGATCCATGTGAGAAATGCCAAGTCTGCGAAAGCGGGATAGAATGTCAAACTGCCGCCTAATTCACTTCTTTTGAGGTAAACATTTCGTTTAATTTTGGAAAATGGTCCGTCCGGAAGCTGACACTGATGAAGAGCAGTGTCATTTCAAACAGCGAACTGATCCAGCTGAGGATCAACTTCATGCGTAAGTATATTTCTTATGATCATATTGGTAAATGTGTACGGTATTGCAACGTATCTGTATGTTTGTAGGAATATCCAGCAATATGCGCGTTTGTAAATTCCCACACTACGAACGATTCAAACTATTGCATCTCAGAATTATAGGCTAGGATCTCTGCGTCTGGTTGTGTTAGAAGTATCAGGTAGACTATGTTTTTTGATCATATTGGTAATAAATAGCCCGTGGCGTGGCTAAGATTCTAAAACCGATGTCCTCCCACAATCGATATCAGCATACTGTAAGTAAATTCGGGAAATAGCAATATAATAACCACTTAGCTAAACAGACCTAGCCTACTTCAGATTGAGGCATTGTTATTGATGAGTTGCGTGTAGTTGAGCTGGAATAGCAATGTTTATTTAGTTTAGCTAATGTTGTTTCGTTGATAGCTTGCATTATTTGTAAATGTGTGCTGTATTACATTCTCTGTGTGTTTGTAGGAATATTCACTAATATGCGCGCTTGTAAATTCCCACACTACGAACGATTCTAACCATTGCTTCTCAAAAATATAGGCTACCTCTCTGCGTCTGGTTGTGTTTGTTTGGTTCTTTGTTTGTATATGATGTAACCATGTCACATTTCCTAAGTTTTGTTTTAATTTTCACCTGTTGAAGGAAACGTGCTATATAAATAAAGTTTGATTTGATGTCACATTTCCTAACAATTTTGTTTTTATCATATTTACAGAGATGCTGATCAGGAAACACGGCCTAGTTCACCACTAGCTAGAGTTGCAAGAGTACACCAGTCTCATCTCATCTTCCATGTGTATAGTTTGCTTCAATAAATGTTCTGAAAATCAAAAGATGTCTTTGTTTCTGTCTTCTAAATGGCTCACTGAGTCTTTGTCTTAGTGGTGGGAAGGCATGCGGCCAGGTGTGAATAGTCTAATTAGCTGGCAGGTCGTCCTACCCAATGCATATTCATTAAAGAAAGGCCATTTGCCCTCCCTTTCTCACCTGGTGTTGAAAAATAGTAGTCACAACACTAACCTTTAGCAATGTATTTTATATTTCTCATTGGATTTGCTAAAATATTTTGTCATCTTTTGATACCCAAGACCTTGATGAACACATTCCAGTGACCAAAAGTCTTATTCACAATTGTTTAGTGTGTTTTATTACAACATTCCTGTGCATGTTCAAAACTACTGTTTACAGTTTGTGTGTTTAGAGCAGTTTACAATCCACACATGATTATGACCTACTTACTGCTGCCATATTATTGTAGCTGAGTTTGTGCTGAAAACAAAGATATGAAACACTTTGGAATCACTGTATATAAAGTTGATGAAATTTACACAAATGTCAGAGCATCGCACAATCACCAGTGTGCCCCATTTTACCCTTAGACCCCAGAGGGTTAAGTGCACATCACCCCCCAGGCAGATGTCCAACACATCTGCCGAGAGGAGTTCCCAGATAACCAATCCAAGTTTAGGTCACCTAAAACAATTAACTCTGAAGAGGCATAATTTGATAGCAGTTAGCCTATTTCCTCCAAGGCCATAATTGTTGCGAAAGGGGGACGGTAAATAGCAATAACAGTTAAGTGCACATCACCCCCCCAGGCAGATGTCCAACACAATATATTCAAATTTCTTAGTTACTGAGGAAACTGCAAGTTCACGTACAGACAAGTATTCTTTAATATAAATCAATACCCCTCCCCCTTTAGAGTTCCTATCCATTCTAAATAGCTTGTATCCATCAATAGCTACATCTGAGTTAGAAAGATGGAGGGAGGCTTCATTAATCAACACATTAACAAAATCCAATTTAGGTAACAGACTCCTAATATTTAAGTGCAATAGTCTTAAACCATGATGTAATTGAAAGTCTTGTGGTGATTTTAAGTCCACTGTACTAATAATGGTAGGGGTAGACAAAGTCTCAGTTGAATATTGATTTGTACAAGACTATTTGTAGTGACACCATTCAGTCTGTATTTCTGACGAGGCAGACGTGCAATACGTGGTGTGATGACAGTAATACTATCACCATCTGCAGTATCCGTACTATATGTTGTGTTTAAATGTGTAAGTGCATTAAAAACTGTAGATGACAAGCGAGGAGAGCTCTCATGTTGAGAGGCAGCATCGGGGGTGGCAGCACAAGAGAGTGGCTTGAACCGGAACGGGAAGTGGAGTGGAATGTCAAAGTCAAAGTGTTTTTATTTGTCAAGTGCACAGTATAACACAGGTCATTCTGAGCAAAGAAATTCTTATGACATGGCAGGCAGAAACTAGGTAGGGGCAAGAGCAAAAATATCGAAAATCTCAAATATATCCAAGAAATATCTAAAATACACATACTATTAAACATAGTATTAAATATTAGCAGCAAATAAGTACCAGCCTGTACAGATGGGGGATATGGACAGTGATAATAGGAGTATTAAATATTTAAATATTAACCATATAAAGTGCAGGAGTGCTGATGAATATGTGCATAAGATTGTACATTGAACGTACATAGCATACACAGGAGGTCATGTGATCGATGTGATCCCCGAGATTAATGTTGCGACGGAGCCATTGTCAGTGCAGCCTTTCCATGGCGCACCGGAACCGGGAGTTCCAATGTGGAGTTGTGGTAAACAGTCATGCACGTGAGCTAGTGAGGATGCCGTGGAAAATGTTAGCGGAGAGCTTACGTGAAACCCATTCGGTTCAGGTGCAGACCATTTCATTTAAAAAATGCAATACGCTCCCAGAAAAGGTTAAAATGATCAATAAAACCAAAGTTTTGTGCCTCACATTGCATCTGAAGCCAAGAGTTGAGGCTAAGAAGTCTACTAAAACGCCCAATCCCGCGACCCACTGTAGGGATGGGACCGGATTTAAAAATATCTTTCCCACTGCTCTTTATAAAATTAAAAATATCCATAAAATACTGTTGAAGTAGCTCGGATTGTTGCCGGGGGTTATCATTTGTGCCAACGTGTACGACAACTTTTTTAAATCATGGAACTCTGTGTCAGCAAGCCGGGGAGTTCAAACAACAAATCAGCGACTTTAGCGCCTGGATAACAGAGAGTCATTGCCGACTTCGACTTAATGTCCCTGGTAATAGAGTCACCGATAATGAGTGTTGGAGGAGGCGAGGATTGCGAAGGGGATGGACCCCGGGAGCTATCCCGGGAGCTATCCATAGCCCTAGCCTTGTGATCAAGAGGTCGGGCTAGCGGCTCGCAGCGATGGACCAAGGGCGGTGGGCAACGCCGGGCTAGGGGCCGGGTGCCTTTTGACAGATCTGAGCGATGAACTGTGGACAATGGTGATAGCCTGGCTACAGACGGATTAGCCCCAGGAGCGGAAGGAAAGGAACATTGGGTCTGGCTAGCCAAAGAGGGGAAATCCTGCAAGTCCAAGATGTTAAATCTGTTTGCCAGTGGGATGTGTTTTGGTGAAGATTGGAGAGAGAGGCACTTATCAAGACATGAATCATACTGACTCAAAATTCATTTTAAAAAGATACTATTAGTTCAGTAGATTATCTTTCATTGTTAAAAACTATCACTGTATTCCTTAGCTTAATAGAAACTGTACTTGAGGGTTCATAGAGACACAAAAACTGCATGACACTGAGTGTTATAGCCCTGTCAAAAGACCATTGAGGTAGTCAACCCTGGTAGAAATAAAAGCGTCAATGAGTTTTTCCAGGTCGGCTTTTGACATGAAGTCTCTGAGTTTGGCTGTATTTGTAAGATAAATATGATAAAAAGCTGATCTTGGGGGAAATTTATTACATATTGCGTTCAAGCTGTGTATTACAAAATACGGACGATTACTACAAAATGCGGGTGTTATTACATAATGAAGTGAAAATTTATTACATTTTGTCGAGTTATTACATATCACATGCGTTGTTACAAGCCCAAGGTCACTTAAAGTTAAAAGGGTAAAAAACAGTATGCACATAAATACAGAAGGCAGAAAAGATACATAGGACAGTAATACAGAAACAAAAGGAGTACAAAATAAAGCATAAACACAAACAACAAATGTACAAACTGAGGAAATAGTGAAGCTAAAGTTAGCTCATGCTCTTCTGACCCCTTTTCAACAAACAGATTTCATAAACAACTTCACATGTCCACACAATAAAGCCCCAAACTAAGGGGATTTTATGTTTTCTCCTTCTTCTTCTTCTTCTCATTCTTCTTCTCATTCTCATTTTTCCTGCCGCCTATCCCAATAATAACTCCTAATGTCCACTAATGTCTCCCCATTGGACATTTCACCGACACCTGCCAAATCTTCACCTACATGACCCAATGAAAAACTTGCATACGCACGCAAAATACCCCTACCTTTTTACTCTGAAACATTTTCAGTACAAACAGCTTGTCCACCTGTGGCCTAGTGGGTAAGGTTACAGTCTTGGGAACACATGGTCCGAGGTTCAAGCCCAGCTAGGAATGTGTTTCTTTAACCTGCTTTTACCCTCACTAATAATTGTCTACTACTTCTCAATTATTGCTTTTGCACCATATCTACCCGCCGTTCACCGAACGTATACACTGAATTATGACATACCGTCTACACGTTCAGTTATTAACTGGCTGCAATATTGCAAAGCCATATGGATTCAACGGGAGCTCTTCTGTGCTTACTGGCCCTCCACTTTAACCCTCCACTTTAACGGCTAATGCTATATGGCGACTGTTATATATACCGTTCGATAAGGAATATAAGCTCGCTCATGGTCACTCCATTTACTTCGCACTATACTCCGTGATCATGTCAACCTTCACCTACATGCCCATTCTGCTAAAAACATATTCTTTCAACTACGCAATTTCATAATTTCATCCTAATTTCTCTCACACTGTTGTTATTTTCTCATATGCAAAGCCTGCTGGGACATATGCGTCTGCTCCTATTCTCCACTATCAACTTTTCCGGTTCTAGCTTAACAAAACAGCAAAGAGGATTCCTACCTGCAGATAAGCCTATCAAAATGCCTAATAAACCTTACAAACACTAAAAGTGCATCTCCACGAAATACAACGGAGCAGGACAGAAGGCTACACAAGTTGCGACCTAGGGAGTTATAATTCTACGGGCTTGCTGATTCTTTTGTCAGTCAAATCCGTGAGTACATACACTGGTCACATTTCATATGTGTTTCTGATGCCTTTCATATGTGTTCTTTCGTTTTACACTTATACGCCACCGCACCCTTTGTCACAGCCACTGTTTTACATATAGCAAACCGAAACTGCTAAACAGTACACGCTCATCAGACTACAAATTCACACAAGGATAACCATAATCCACAACCATTTCTTACAGGGTCACTTCGCATTTCTCACTCTCATAATAAAACGCTTTGCAAAAAGAAATGATATCTCATAAAAAACATGTTTTCAACGTACAAAAATGCCAAGTTACTCAAAACGGTACTACAAACAATATAGGCTATCTTGCCTCACCAAAATGACATAAGATGTATTTCAAAGCAATGCTACCCAATATTTCCTCAATTCTTTCAAGTCACTTGGCCCCACAGTCGCAAACACTCAAAACCATGAGGGCACACTTTCCACATACTGCTTTCTGGAATTTCAGACACTTGGTGAAAGTTTTGTTCTGTTTGCACTGTGCTTTCACTACGCACGTCATTCTCTTCCGCTGTTCCGACAATGGGAATGGGAATGGGCACGTCCATGTGTGGTGCCTGTTTTGATGCCATGAACTCGGCACCAGCTCCTGAGCCAGCTGAAGTATAAAGTCCCTTCTGTGGATGTTGTCTTTGGTGCAGCTCCTGTACAGGACACAGGCATTGATGGCAGCCAGCTCGAGGATGTTATAAAATACAGCAACGGGCCATCTGCACGTGCCGCCTTTCACGGAGTACTGCCGTGCCATTTTATCAAGTACCTCCACCCCGACTTTTGTGCTGTTGTAGTAGGTGACCGTTTCAGGCTTCTTCTTGGCGTTGGTTGCGATGGCCACATGTTGATGCTGAGTGCTGAGGATGCTCACATTTCTCCTTGGCTTGCACTGGTACACAGTCAGTGTGGCCCTCTCGCTCTTTAGCACCTTGATGCTGAACAGCTCCGCTCTCCCCTGCACAGACAGCGGCAGCTCCCGCTTGTTACAGTTGATGGTGCCCACCAGGCTGGTGCTCTTGGAAAGGAGTTTGTTAGCGAGTGAGGGAGAGGTAAAGAAATTGTCTATGGTGATGTTTCTCCCCTTTCCCATATAGGGCTCCACTAGCTTCAGCACCACGTTCTCTCCCAGGCGTTGCGTGGAAGGTCTGCTGTCATCCTTCCCCAGATATGGGAACTCATTCACCATGTATTTGGTCTCAACATCTGCTGACAGCCAAACTTGACACCAAGTTTATCGGGCTTGTTTGGCATGTATTGTGTGAAGCGGCACCATGCTTTCGTCGGGAACAGCTGTTCATCCACCGTGATGTCTGGGCCCGGTTTGTAGCATGCGATGCTGTTGCGCACAAATCTCTCCCACACCTCGGTCATCAATGCAAACTTGTCTGTAGTCAGACGGTACCGCCTGCTCTCTTTCCGGTCAAAGTGTACGAAGCGCATTATCTCTCGAAATCGGTTCATTGATGTGGTCGAGATGAAGAATGCGTTCCCCCATTGCTCGGACCAGAAACTCTCATATGTCAATGTTCTTGCCACAGTATGCTCCCCTTACATAGAGAAGTGCGATAAAGGCCTTCAATTTAGCCACTGAAACATCCCGGGAGGCTTTATCTTCATTTTCCGTGCGTGCTTCGGCCACTGTGCATTCTCGGATGTGCTGCAGCATAACCCCATCACACAGACACAGAACGCACTCAGTTTGTCTTCAATGTTTTGCCTTGCGTGTGCTGTAGGGCCAGTGGACTTCATCAGCACATTTTGGGACTGCTGTCTCCCTGCGCCAGAGTCGATAATCATCCACGCTGTCCCATCTTTCCCAGTCTCTTGCCTCTGGACTGCAGAATATTTATAATCATAATTAGGATTGTGCAAAGCATAGCCTAGCCTACTACTTACAGTTTGCTGTAGCCTACACTACACTTCTCATGTGATGAAATGAGCGTGTATTGCACAATATCCATACCTGGCAATTCTCTCGCTGTGGAATGCTGGGGCTGCGATGATGGTGAAGCTGGCACAGTGGAGAATGGTTGCACTGTTGATGAGAAACCTAATTAGACTGTTGTAAGTAGACATGTAGTCTAAGCCCTAACCTAGACAAGGGCGTAACACTTTGTCATTGGAAGGAAAAAGTTCGCAACACTGATATATGTTCCCACAGTCTAAATTTATTAATGCCACAATGTAGGCTAATGTGGCTCCTTGCTTGAAACATTACATTGTAATGCAAAGCTCCTTGCTCGAAACGTTACATTGTGGTTAGATAGGCACTGTGTAACCTTGTGAAATGGAAAAATACAAGCGCTCTTTGGAATTCAGGAACAACTGATAGCAACAAAAGGGGAAATATTTCAGCTTGAAAATAGGAAGAAAAATTGTACAAAATGAAAAATAGAGGTAGCTAGCTAGTGCAGATGTAGTAGGTTGGAAATGCTATATGTTTAGTTTTTATTGAAACAGACACACCCCCCCCCCTATTTTTTGTTAATAATGGAACTATTCTTTATAGTCTTTACATCAAGGTAATACACTTTCACATCAGTAGATGGTACTCTGGCGCTGCTGTGGATCCACTAGGGAGACCGTAGCTACAAGCTCAGCCCATGCGCAGCTCAGAAATAAACAAGCTCTGGCTTGAGCAAGACGCTAACTTTGGTCCTCTCTCTATCGATCCACAGGTACTGCAAAACTCATTTTTCTACCTTTAGCTTGGTTCAGGATCTAATGTGAATGCAGTATTTATTGTTTTGTAATGTTTTAACATGATTTTGAGATGTGTGTAGCAAGCTTCGTTTTGTAGCTAATTGTTCCGATGGGCGTTGTCATGCTGAATAGTTCTTTCCATGAACTTCAGTTTTACACAGTAGTTTTATAAACTGTGTATATATAGGCTACACATTGCTTCCTAGCATGTGTAACCCTTGCGCCGGTCTTGATTTACCCTCGGTCTGCTGCCGGTAACACAGACATCAATGAAATTGAGTTATTGAGATTTGCCTTATCGATAACTAGCTAGTTAGGTACAATGAGAGTGAATGTGTTAGGTTTATGCCTACCTTGCGAAAGTACTGTACATATGCCCTTAGTTGACACTGCAGGCATAACTTGATCCGACCGTCTCAACGATACTTTGCTCCTCTGAGGCTTTGGCTCGTTGTCAGATGATCCATCCGATGCATCTTCCTCGCCGACCCACGACACATCGCTCAACCCGCGAGACCTCCCCATCACTCAAAGAATTCAGCAATGCTAATGCCTCATTGACATCCATGAATCTTTTTTGTCGATCCATTTTGTCTATCTTTTTTTTTATTTTATAATGAATGGCACAAAAAACGCGCAGTTCCTAAATAGGCTACACGACTTTGTTATACCATTCAAAGACACGGGAACAATGGAATGGGATATACAAAAAAAAAGGAACAATAAAATATAAATAACACATGTTGCGTGGCAACTGAAATTCACAAACACAAACCGTGTGAAAAGAAATGCCGTTATATGTTAATTGGCTACGCCAAAAATAAATACTTTCTACGGTGGGTAAATTTTACCTGCTGGCGCTTATAGGTATAAATGCCTCAAACTTTTTTCTGTTTTTGTCTATAACTTTCTTACATTAGGAGGTGCTTAACTCAATTTTAGGAAAACTGGGAGACAGGATTTTTTTATTGAAACAGAGTTACATATACTTGAAAAACAGAAACGGGTAAATTTTACCCCGTGGCGGTTTTAGTGTTAAATGGTATTATTAAAGTTATCTTTAGGTTGCAATAAATTTCATTATACATGTGATTTAGAAAGTGCTTGTGAGGAATGGGTTTCAGTCCGTCACATTTGGCTAACATTTCCATGTTTTTTCTCTGGCAATACACACAGGCTGTAGGCAAAGAAATTTTTTAAACATTATTTTTAATTGGGCGAAATATCCCTTTGCATACTTGGTTCTAAGGCACATGACTAAAAGGAATTCATTAAAGACATGGGTACTCAATGAACCCCATCCTTTGAAAGGAATAATTTTAATATTAATAATTGTGTACTGTTTAATCAGTGCCTTTAAATTGTAGGTAAAACATGTTACATTTTAATAACATTGGATTTATTTTGTTTCTCTAGGCATGTTTTGTGGGAAAGAAAATTATTGTGGATGAAAAATTGTTGAATGAACTTTGGACAGACTTGAGTATTTGATTGACATCCGAAACAACTGGAATACTTCGCAGCACAGAATAGGAAGCCGACATGTTCCCCAGTCATGGAGCAAAATACTTGGAGAATGGAAAATACATGGGATAATTCTCTGTCACCAGCAGAAGAAAAGAATTCAGAGAAGTGTCTATAGAATAGAAGAAGCCGCAGATACATGAGAGAATGGATCTACAAAAGCTTTTTGAGACAGGAGCTTACTGAACTTCAAAATTTGTATAAGGATGGCAAGGATCGAAATGACAATCCTGTCAAAATTATAGAGGACAAGATCCGCATCGCTTTGAATGTACCACGGGAATGCTGGTTTCCTGCTAGTCATTCTCTAAAGGGTCTCATAGAGGACATCAGTGGACAGTTAGACACACTACAGAATCTCTCGCTCTCAGTCAAAATGATTTCAGATGAAGATATTTTAAGGAATGCATCTGGAGGTCTAGCTTTAGAAGGGGTTTACAAAACCAGCAATCCACAGGACTTGCTGGCAAAAAGAGAACAGCTCATTGAGGTTCCAGATTCCTTTTCAATTACTGGTCCGCAACAAAGTGCCATTTATGGGCAGAAAGAGTTTTCATCCCAAAAGTCCCAAACTGTTTATCAGGAAGTCATGGAGAAACTGGGCTTAAGCTTCAGCGACTTGGTAAAGGCAGGATCCCAGGGCATTGGCTTTGGAAGCACAGAAGAGGAAATCAAATTAAGCGAGATAGAGGAAAAAGGTGCTCATTCAAATGAAGAGACATACATCTGCAACACAAAGTACAGCTACATCCCACTAGCTGCCAGCATTATTGAGAAAAATCAAGTCAAACTTTCCTCTAGAGCACTACATGCACTTAAATACATTGAAGCAGACATTATGCATTGTAAAAACAGTGAAACAGTAACTTCTAGAATTGCCAAATTCTATGACAGATTTGGTTCACATGTGAACCAGGGCCCTATACACTTTGGAGGGATTTTCTGGTGGAGAGCTAAAAAAAGAGACAGCCTCATGAATTTGCTTCAAAAGCTTGGTCTGACTGACTCTTACCCCAAAAAGATGTCACAAGCAAATGTTCTTCTCATTGACACTTTATCGCTAAGTGTAAATCAACCCAGTTCAGAGAAGGAGCTAAGCTCCCACTATCTCTACAAGCTCATGATGTTGGACTACAGAGCCAGGTACATGTTTATAAAGCATGACACAAGTAGCATGGATTTAGAGGATGCTGGAGCCACTGTTGACAATTATGATTTTTTTGATTTTAGTGACAACAGTTTCCTGGATGTGAGCTGCACAGAGACACAGATTCATCCAATGGATGTTCACATGGCAGTTTTCCATTGTGCCAATGACGTCTTGCGACAGTACATTGTCAAAAAGCTCTCTACTTGCCAATTTTCAATTCCCTTCCTAGTACCTGACCCCTGTACGGAGGAGGTTGAATTCCCCTTCTGGGTCCTGCAATACATCAGTAAATCATGGCAAAGTAACACAAATTCTACAGCTGACAGTCCTTGAAAGTACAAGAGCAGAAAAATGTCTTGCACACCAGTCCCAGCTGTTTCCTTTATTAGACTAGGTGAGTCCAATTACAACTCCAAGTCCCAGATATTGAATGGTGTCATTAGCAAACAGAAGCACAGTGTATTTTTTCACCGCCATTGCAAGGGGAGCACCAAAGACAGCTTGCTCATGAATGGAGTTGTGGAGATTGCATGGTACTGTCCAGGAGGGAAGGAAGATGACATATTCGATGACTGTGTGGCCTTTCTGAACCTTCATGGTGATGCAGCAAAGCATCAAAAACAGCTTGAGTTTCTTCAGGCAGTAAGTACTGTCAATGTGGTTCTACTTTCAGAGCATCCTTTGGATGAAGCCGAAAAAGCGATTTCCCAGAAACTCTCTGAGTCTCCAGTCCCCTTGATATGCATGTTCTCAGGGAAAGAACTCATTCCGCGGTCAAACAATCCTACCAAAGTTAGGCTAGCCGCAAAGAACAGGAATCATGCTGAATTTACAGAAGAACTGATTTTAAGTATCAGACAGTGCATTTGTGAAAATAAACAGAAAACAAGCATTGAGGTGTGCTATGAAGTTGCAATTCAGAAACAGTTCAAAGTGAATGAAGACCAGAAAACACATCAAGAAGGGTATGCACAGGCTCGGAGCTTAATTAGCCTTTTGAAGGATGGAAGCTCATCCACCCGGAAGGAGAAACTTTTGCCTCTGCAAGGTAAATTGTGGCATGAATGGTGTAGGAAAAACAAAGAGCGGTATCGCTTGCGGTGCAAAGAAATGGAAAGCATTGAACATCAGCTGATCAAAATCTCAGCTGAGGAAGAAGCAATCAGAGAGAGACAGCTATCTGAGGCCACACCTCTTAATGAATTTGTAAGATCATTCGTAGACTGCTTAAATACACCTAGTAGTTCCCAAGACACAAAACTGTACATGTTGCAGTGGCTTGCAATCCTCCTGGAAGATCTTACCACTGATGGACTTGCAGGACTTGAACTGGAATATCAGTCAACCTGGAGAAAAATGAGAGAAGTACCAAAAGACAAGGAAAAAACATGTGTCAATCAAATGCAATCAAAACTCAAGAGCATATCTGACAAAATGGCTGCTACAATCATTGGTATTCATCATCTTATGAGAGAGATTGGTCAACTGTATGAGACCAGTCAAACAACACCAAAGACATCTACACCAACCAAACAATTCTCCACTATTCTGCCTAAAATATGGGCAGATATGCTGGTTTATGGGTGTCCACTTGAGCTAATGGATGGAGATGCTACCCATGTGCCTTTAACATGGATTGAAGCTGTTATGGTTGAACTTGTTAAAATTATTGGAGACAAAAAGTTATTTGTTTTGTCCATTCTAGGACTTCAGAGCTCTGGGAAATCCACACTGCTGAACACCATGTTTGGTGTTCAGTTTTCTGTGAGCGCAGGAAGGTGCACCCGTGGAGCCTTCATGCAGCTCATACCGGTGGACTCCAGCATCAGAAATCAACTTGGATATGACTTTGTCCTCATTGTGGACACAAAGGAGCTCACCAGAGCTCAGTACAAAGACATCAGTGAACCATGACAATGAGCTTGCCACTTTCATCATTGGAATTGGTGACATAACTATAATTAACATTATGGGGGAAAACCCATCTGAAATGCAGGACATTCTTCAGATTTGTGTGCAGGCTTTCCTGCGGATGAAACTGGTCAAAATTGCACCGAGTTGCATTTTTGTACATCAGAATGTTGCCGATGCGTCAGCTGGAGAAAAGAACATGGAAGGGAGAAGACGTCTCCTGCATAAACTTGATAATATGGCTACCATAGCAGCAAAGGAAGAGAGCATTGATGGCATTAATGAATTCAGTGATGTCATACAGTTTGACATTGAATCTCAAGTGTTCTACTTCAAGAATCTTCTGGAGGGGGATCCTCCCATGGCCCCACCAAACCCTTCCTACAGTCAGAATGTGCAAGAGCAGAAGACCAAGCTGCTAACAATTGCAGAGTGGAAAACAGAGCATAAATTTTCCTCATTTTCAGAATTCAGATCACGGGTTGGTGACCTTTGGAAAGCACTTTTACAAGAGAACTTTGTTTTCAGTTTTAGAAACACAGTTGAACTGATGGTGTATACTTCTCTAGAAGAAACGTATGGAGCGTGGACATGGGAGCTGAGAAAATATTCTCTGGAGATGCAGAGCAAACTGTGCAACCAAATTGGCAGCAATTTGATTCAGGATGTGAATGTACAAGAACTGATGAAGGATTTTAACAATCAAGTCTACAATCAACTGCAACAGGACATAGAGAAGTATTTCAAAGAAGACAAACATAGAGAAACTCTAATAACATGGAGGGTGAACATTGACAACCGTTTCAGCAACCTAAGAACTGAGCTCATTGATGGGATAGTAAAGAAATGCAAAGAACTGGTAACCTTCAAGAAAAACATATCAGCACTAGACCAGAAAAAAACTGAATATACAGCACAGTTAACCAAGCAGAGCAAAACCATAGCATCCAATCTAAAAACACAACGCCTTGATGACATGCAGGTGACAGAAGAATTTGACAAATTCTGGGTGAACTGGACAGCTGATGTAGACAAAGAATACACCCCCAATGAGTGTGTGAATGTAAAAGCTGTAGTGGAGGTAATCCTCCAAAAATACTTTGAAAAACAGCCAAATGTCATGCATAAAATAAAAGGTGAAACAGGAAAGTTTGAGTTTGAAAAGAAAATACATTCTAAAATTAAGTGGACAACATCATGGAGGCAAGTTCTCCAAGACGTGAATTATGCTGTCACAAAATATGTTGATGCAAAAGAAAAGAGCAAGGAAGATTTTAATGAAAGCTTCATCTATGAGATATTAAAAACTATTAAGATGACCATTGATGAATTTGAGCGCTCCACAGGCAAGCTTAAGTTCGCAAATGAATTGAAGGCAGACCTGTCCATTCATATTTGCCTGAAATATGTTTCAAGGTTTCAGAGGATGCAGGAAACCTTTAAGACATCAAACCATCCACTGACATATCTGGAAAGCCAAAGAGACAACTATCTCCAAGCATTCAGAAACTATTGCAAAGGAGCAAATTCTATAACAATATTTGTTGATTTTCTCTGTAAACACATCAAGCCAGGAGTTCTGGATGCAGTGAATGATAAAACCAGTCAGCACATTGCAGGTGAAATGAAATCCAACAATCCAGCATTCAACAGCAATAGGTCAAATCTTGAGAATCACATAATGAAACATCTGGCAACTAAGGCGGACTTCAGCTCATTTGCTGAATACATTGACTTCCCAAAGATATATTTTGAAAGATTTATACAAGAAAAGACGGATAACTTTTGCAGTGATACTGGAAAACTGCGTATGATGCATGAGGAAAATCTTGGAAACCTCAAAAATCTGGTTTTATCAGCAAGCACAGAAGCAACCAGAGAAGTGGAAGATAAGAAAGGAAATGCATCCATGTGGCTTGACTGCTTCTGTAAAACATTGGGGGAGCACATGGTAATAAACAGAAAGGATTTGCATACCATTGAAAATGAAGACATTGAAGACTGGCAGTTTTTCAAAGATGTGATGGCCAAGTCTCTCAATGAAATTCTGAAGGATGAAAAAGCAATTGACATGGAAACTTTGAGAAAGAAACCAACTGAATACCTCTGCTGGGCTCAGTGTCCTTTCTGCAAAGCCATCTGCACAAACACCATCCCTAACCATGATGGAGAACACAGTGTAACATTCCACCGTTGTGATGCACTTGCTGGCTGGCACTACAAGGGCACAGATCATTTTTCAGTCAATTTCTGCACCACAGCAGTCAGCAGTGATCAAAAATTCATTCCTCGTTGGAATGAGAATGAGAGTATCCCCTACAAGACCTACAGAAAAGCTGTAGACCCTTACAATAAATGGAACATTACTCCAGATGGCAGTGTGCAGCGCTACTGGAAATGGTTCATCTATCAATTTCAGGAACAATTAGAGAATAAACATAAATGTACATTTGTGGGTGCTGGTGCAATCCCAAAGGAATGGAAAACATTCACAAAAGAATCTGCTTTGGAAGAGTTAGAATAATTGAGGATGAGCACACATGCACCCAGTTTGCATAACGTCATTTAGTCTGCCATTGAAATTGAACTACATGTTATGCAGTGGAGTTACTTAAGTTAATGTTTTTACATACTGCAGAACAATCTGCTAATCTAACTGTTTTACTGGAGGTGAAAGTGGAGTATGAAAAGTCCTCCTAAAATGAGGTCCTGAACATTTTGACTGTTTTTTTGTGCATACAATTAGATAAATCTGAGAGAAAAAAAACAAAAACTTTATTTTGGACATAATATAACACTTCTTTCTTACAAAATCACCAATACCACAGAAAGAACAGTAATCAAACAGCTAGCCTAGCATAGCAGCAGATACAAAAAACAAGGAAAGCGACAGTTTGCAGGACAAAAAAGGTCAGCCAGGGAGAGACTTTCTGAAGGAGGGACTAAAAACAAAAATTGAGGACATTCATCAATAAAAAAGAGAGCAGAGATTGAATAGGGTGGAGAAGCTTCTGTGGTTGGGACGAGTGCAAACCAATCACCCGGATGGCAGGAAGTGCAAGTCGCTTTTTGTCCTGTTGGCTGCAGTGTAGGACTTTGAACCTGACCCTGGCAGAAACCACAGAAAGCAGACAACAGAACCACAGAAAACAGACATTTCACTATTTTGATATATCAGAATGACTCAGAAATGATGTTGGGAAATGAGGCTGCCCTCATAGTCTCTGAAAATGCCTTTCACTCCCTCAAAGGACAAGCAAAATGTGAGAGAGCAGAACACAGCGGTCTGACTAATGAGCCTCGCAAAACAGACCAAGCCTCACCGCCACTACAGAGGACAGAGCCCCACACTCTGACACCCCTCGCCCAAACCCACAGGTCCACACCAAGGTGGCTCAGATGAGGAAGGGGAGCTAGTGGGGCTAAGAGAACAAGGGCAAATCAGACCTGATCCCCAAAAAACAAGTGGGGAGTTTCTTTCCCAAGTGGTTATTGCTGCTTGCTTTCCAAACATCATCATATCATCATCTTGCTGCAGAACATTAATCAACTAGTTCAATTTTAAAAAATTAAAAAATAATGACATCAAGAAAAAATGATTAATTCAGGAGAAAGTAATCATATTTTGAAACATGGAATATCTTCAATGTTCATTGTGCATGTGTATGTTCATTATTTTTTAAATCTTTATTTGAGGAATATAAAACATTTTATCAAAATGTGACAGCCCTACCATAGGTTATTCTATTTTTTTTTTTAATGTTTAATTAACAAAGTGTATTTTTCTTTTCAATATATATCAAAGTGTGATTTTCTTATAGATTTGTTGAGTTTTCTATATTAATGAACGTAATTGTATATTAATTAGAACCTGTTCTACATTATGACATAACCATATATAACCAGCAAATATGCAAAGGAACCTCCCTATCAAAGACATTAGGCATGAATAAATGCTTGCATAGATGAACAAGATTCATAGATGATTGGGAGTAGAAATAACAAAAATATCTTATGTTTTACTTTTTATTATTTTTAAGTATTCAGTAGTTTGACTTGTATTATCCATAAGGGTTTTATGTAATTTTAGATACCTTTATTGAACTTTAATGAAGTGTTCATAGAAAATGTATGTCTTATGAATTACAATTAAATTAAATGATATTCCAACTTCCTGTGTCTCATGCCATTATGAAATCTGCAATATGCTATATGGGTAACAATAAAAAGGCAGGGCCTCCTCCTCCACAGTGAAAGCAGAATCAATAAATACAGTATGTAGTTAATTCTAAGACTGTCAATATAGATTTAGTTTTAAGATCAAATAGTTAGATGAAATAGTTAGTAACCAATACACAAAACATGAGCACATGTGCTCATAATTGTTTCTTCACATACACACCTTCATTGTGATTAATATTATTGCTAATTTGGGAAGTTGTAGGGGGTATTTTTGAGATGATATTACAATGGATATTCAATTTTATAGTATTTAGCACTAGTTCCAATAATTGATTTCTTGTATGTTTGTAAGTTCTGCTACACAGTGTTGCTGTTACCTCAGTCATGTATAAGTATTTGCTTTTTTTCAGAAACAACACCAAAAACTTTAGATCAAAGCAAAATGAAATGACAGGGTAGTTGGAACGATAGTCTGTGTTCATCCCCATTACACTTATTGCATATATTAGTTGTACCCCAAGCATGCATTGCTTCTCTACAAGGTTCTATGTGTAGAACTTTGGTTTAAGGGTCTTGTAATCTCCAATTCCCAACTGGAATTTGGAAATAGGATAATTTCTAATCGATTGGCCAGACAGCTGTTCCGATTGGCCTGGGCATTCTGCTTTCCAGGGAAGAGCCCACTGAAGCCATACTTATTGAGAGTAAAACTGTCAAAATAAAGGTTTGTACTCATGTAATTTAGAGCAATAAATGAGCACTGAAGGACTGATTCAAACTTTTCTAGAGAAGAAAAGCCAAATTTAATTTCAATTTCAGTGTGATTTGCTTCAACCAGGGGCAGACATGGTTGGACAGAAGACAAAAACAATCTGGGCTCACCTAACCAAAACATCTTGGCAAATTACTGTTAATAAATATGCCACTGTTTTTGTATAACTGCGATACATGTATGTGCTTTCATTGCATTGTTGTGTGGAGTTTATTAGGGTTTAGCCTGCATGCAGGTTACAATATACTGGTTGTATGAAACTCAGTATGGTACATTGAAACAATTTTCTACCAATCATTCTAAAGACTTAAGGCTTGTAACAGATTTTGTCCAGTAGATGGAGTGTGTGAGGGAGTCCGGCGGCAGTTAGAGCAGCAAAATAGTGGCAGGAGACAAAAATTTCTGTTCACCCAGGTTTATTTACAGGAGACATGCTTCAAACCCAGAACCGGTGAAAAATATGTACAGGTGACAACATAACAAAATATCTATACAACAAATACCATAAACAAAACAAAAAGGAGTAAACAAAACACAGTAGGCTATGCCTAGTAGGCCCTACTTGTTGGAATAAGCTGCCTGTCTAGCATGACCACTCAGCACACACAGAAAAAGAAAATCCCCGCTCAGGAGGACTTTTCCTCTAGCTTATATAGCCCAAGCCCCTCCCCCAGAAATCCTATTACAAAAAAAAGAAGTTTCTTCACTTTATCATTATGTCTTATTTTACATTTACATTTCAAGAACAAACAATACATAATTACCATGCATAAACAAATGAACATGAATAATGAATTGCCCATTGCAGAAAACAAAAGCAAATGCATACATCCTCTCCCCTTGTGATTTCACACATGACGTGTCCCAAACATCCCCATGGTATGGCCCGCACTTCCTCGGAAGGCTTCCAGAAAAACCGGCTGTATGTTTGGTTAGTGTTTGCTAACTTTTAATATAATGCAAAACAATGTTTAACATGAGTGTTACATTTTACCTTTGATAATTTATCTTTTTCCCCCCACAAATTTACGACAAACAACGGTACCGCTACCAATTTCATTTAACAGAAATTGCGGACGTTTAAAAAAAAAAAGTATTTTAAATTTGCGGTAAAATGAGGATTGGTTCTTTTCCGTTTTTGCCATATTTTCTCATTCTCATTAATTTACAATTCACCTTCAGAACACACACAAACAATGGTAAGTACATTTTTCCCTCCTCCCTTCACGTTACTTTATATGGTTGTTAAGTTGCGCGCAATTCAAAGAACACAAACGGGTTTAAATGCATTCGACCATGTGCACATGCTTAAAACTGTAAATGTCCACAGGTCATGGTTTCACTCCATGTGAGTGATTTGACCGTTTTATTCTACTGTCACTCTGAAAAATAAAACACATCTTTAGTTTTGCCCCATCATTTCAGAAGTACTGATAATGGGTAGGGGTCTCTACAGAGCACTTCTGGCCTACTGTTATAGGGCTCCCAGAGTTAAAATGCAAGCTATTAGTTCTGTTTCTTCTGTTTAGGTTGGGATTATGTTCATATTGTTGGGACATTTATTTATTATTGCTGGTGAGACAGGGTTATGCACCTCTGAGTGGATGCATTGCCTACCCGGCGTACATTGTGTACCCAGTTTGCTTAGTAGTATACTTGCACCTCAGCCCTGGCCCCAGCTACCTTCCCTTGGGCCCTGGTGTGAGAGGTTAGGGAGTTGTTTTTAACATGTGAGAAATGCAGAGGTCTAAAACTTGTTGTGGGTACAGATATCATAGGTCCAGGGACTCCCGCATCTCAGAGACTCAGAAGTCCTGTGGCATGATACCTTCCACCAATCTCAGAGGTCTAGACTTGGGTTCCACATGTGGCAGATTCCAGACGGTCTCCAAACCCTTTGCGGACTGTAGCTGCACTCTCATCGGGCTGGAGACTTGTATCTGCCGTGTAAACATGGGTCCTGTTAACATTACATCGGGCTTGGTATTCAGAGGTCCAGTGACCACTGGTACAGGCCGCGATCTCTGGGTCTTATAGGCATGGCTCCCCCAGGACAAATTCCAGATGGTCTAAAGACTTGTTACAGCTTGTGTCTGCACTCTCAGGGGACTCGCACCAGATCCAGTATCAGTGGTCATTAAACTTAGTCTCTGGTGCCAGAGCCTGAAGTCCTAGGCTATGCATCCAACCCCATACTCAGGGGTTAAATGACTTAAATTCTACTACTAGGAACTCAGAGGTCTGAAACATGTCATTTAGTACACAGAGGTTTCTTATAAATGACTTAGATCTAGTATTAGAACTCAGAGGTCTCTTCTAAATTGCACCCAGCCCTGGGTGAGCAGCGGGGCTCTGACTCCGAGATGCAAGCATACCTACCACAGTGACCAGAACACTGCACCTCAGTCTGTATGCACTGGCTCTAGTGGGTCTGCATTTAATCAGGAGCCACAATATCTTGTCGTTCTGTGAACTGTTTTCAAGGAAGTCCACTTGAGTTGATATTGAAAATAATAAACTTGCCAAATGGACAATAGAAACTTGCAAAAAAATCTAATATTATCATAATAAAATATTCAGTAAAAACGATGGCTAAACCTTTAATTGTCACAGTGTCTGCACCGATGTGTGTGTGTGTGTGTGTGTTCTGGGGGGGGGGGGGGGTGTTTGGTTGAAGGGGAGAGGGTGGCCTTTCAAATTTGGACATCACCTGCATCAACCTTTTTTGGTCCAGTCTCCCCAAGGACAAGATGTCTCAAATGCCAGGCACTAATGAAATGGCAGATCGTGGCATGAATTCTGTGTCTGCAAACTGAAATGACGAGTGCAGGGAGTTCAAAAATACATAAAAAGCAATATATCAATTTTTTCTTCTTTGCAAAATACATTCTCTGGCCACCGGGAGTTTTGGTTATAATATTTTAAATAAAATTGCAACAGTCAAAATGGTGGATAAGTGTAGGCTGCCTGACGTGGAAAAAGAGGACCACTTCTTTTAGAAAAGAATATTTCTTTATTATCAAATGAAATATTACGTAGCATGGATCAATGTATCTTGAAATGTCAGTTCACAGACCCAGCGGTGGTTGGTATGCTGAAAATTACTGGGGCAGAAAACTGTCCTTTAAAGTGATAATTGGTTTAAACCTGTGTTCATTCATTTTCCTTGATTAACAAGCTTGTCAATGATTGGCTGATTTGATCCTATAGAAGCATCTATTCAACGAATCCTGCCTTCACTATTTGCATAGTATTGCCCATTAAATGCTTGGGGGTCCAGCATATCATCATGTGTCCTCACCAGATTCAGTGAGAACAGAGCATGAGACCAAAACCAGCATGCACAGTGTGTCCCTAGAGCTGGGGTTGGGAATGACTGGCTCAGTAGGACTGCTGCTTTCACATCCAGCTGTCATTTACACACACTGACCAGAAGAGGGCACTTTTGTTTAAACATCATGCTCCAGCAGGAATGAGACTGCAGACATCACTGCAACGCCTCACAATTTACCTTTTTTGTCTCCCCATTCATTATAAAGTGGCTTTTGTTCTGAGCTCTGTGTGCTCTCAGCTTTCCTTTCAGCCTAGTCCCATTGAGGTTATACAGATGAACAAGTTTACATAGTAAACAAGTAAAAAAGATAAACAAGTTATTATAGTTTGATTGTTCTGACTGTTTAGCAATTATTTAGTCCTCTTTCATATCGCTGGCTTGAAGCGCTGGCATCTTTTAGTTTTTTGTTAGGACACTTCCTCTCTGTGTATCACCTTTTCAACTTCCCCACATCATCGCCCACTTTCTTTCAGAAAAAAGAAACTTCTTGCTGAGACAATGCTTTTCACTCGCACATTTCGACCACAGTAAATGTTTCATGTAGACACACAATGTCTTCAGATGTCATTCATGAGATTATCAGTAAAATTCAGCTAAAAGGTCAGTTCACGCAAATATCTGGGTTAATCAAATCATTAAAAGCAGAAGTTGGCATGAAGCAACAAATATTGCCAGATGGAACCCACAGACAAACCCTACACTGAACATAGAAGTATTCACAAAGGCTGTTTCCTGGATTATCAGAAGCAGATTTACTGGTTTGTTCGAGGCCTGCTGTGTGTTTTGGCAAGCTAAGCTTTATTGTTGGCTCAATAAGCAGTTCTTTTTTTATTTAACTTTTATTTACCCAGGGTACGTTCATCGAGCACTGATGCTCTTTTGCAGCAACGCCCTGCTTCAGTTATTGAAGGAATGAAAACCCACAACATGGGAAATGATGTCCAATAGGTATGTCTGTTACAAAACATTTCAATTAAAGCATGCAACATAAATTCTTCATCACATTGGTAATAAATAATTAGACCTGTAAATCACAGCCCTGCTGATTTAAGTACTTGTGACAAACAGCACAAACAGGGCTTTTTAGCGAGGTATCAGTATGAGGATGAATAACACGGTTGTGAGCCAATGTTTCCTTTGGGAAGAAATGGGAGTTTCATATCACAGGTGCACCAGGTTTTCTCTGTCCCTGTATTGATTTTGAGGTCACATTCCTCCGCATCTGTGTGAGCCTGATGATTATCAGGGGACACAGTGATTGTGTGTCCCAATGAAGATCACCAAACAAGAGGGAAGAAAGGTGTGTGTGTGTGTGTGTGTGTTTGTTTGTTTGTGTGTGTGAGAGAGCGTGTCTAGCATACAGTGCCCTCCAGAATTATTGGCACCCACAATTAACATGAGCAAAAATGTTTATGTTCTTTGATGAATTTCCATTTAATTCAATTGGACTGATTTGAAATTAAAATTATTCCAACACTGGTGATTTGTGTGTGAGTTAGTGGAGTGGGTAAGTGTGTGTGGTTTGGCTTGTGAGTCTGGGAGTCCAGAACACATTTACTGTGAGGACTTCACAGTAGTTCATGTTTTTATCCTTATTGATTGGGTACAGTTGTTGAGTCAGACTGTAAATGGTTTCTGACTTAATGTGCGCTCAGTTTTGAAATTAAATTATTCCCCAAATTTTAACAGAAAAGCAAATCCTTTGTTTGCCCTCCTAGATATCTACTGTTTAAATGATGCATTAATATCCAATCTGAATAATAGCATATACAATAAAATGCTTAGTGTTAACCTAAATCAACTCAGATTTGAGACGGTTTTCTCTGAATAAATTGGATGCATGTATTGGACGCATGCAGTCGCTATTTGAAATAAAACAAATTTAAAAAAAACTGTGCTGGTACACTGTTTTTCTTCCCCCAGCTCCCCATTTTCAGTGAAGGGTTAAGCCCACAACTTCTCAAAAACTGGAATAAGAGGCTTTCAATAGTTAAGCAGTCTAAACATTTTCACAGAAATAATGTAATTTGTACACAAATTATTTGCGCAAGAGGTAAGTTAATTTTCATTTATTATAATTTTTATTCCAGACAGGAATTATTATGCTTATCCTAAGCAGACTGTTAGCTCTTGGTTTGGTAGATCCTGTACATCAGAACAATAATGTGATTAATTAACTTGATTAAACTTCCTTTTCAAATGACACCTCTGAGGCAGCTACCCAAGGTAACCACCCAAGTCACATAAGAGCCATAGACCAGCCATAAGAGCATGTTCCCATGCTTTTTCCCAGGTAATGATAAAGTATGTTAAGCAATCTGGGAATCATGACTGCAGACCGTGTGGGATATTTAAAGTGCAAGAACTAATAAAGATGACCCTGTGGCTCATCAGCATGACTCTCATCAGTCCATTAATTCAACGCAAACTGTACATACCACACATGACATGCACTTGCACATTCCCTCAAGCCTCTAACACACACACACGCATGCACGTCTTGATATACACACCCATCAGGCTATGCACAGATAACTAGGCTTAAATAAGGTTACTTGGCTGGACACTGATAATGTATAAGATGTTTCCCTACATGTGCATTATTCAATGTTATTTATCACACACCATGTGCTGCAAGTTACTGTTAGGAATTCCAAATTCTTATAATAAAAAAGCAACTAGAATTATCTAATAGCGCCTAAACTAAATCAACAAAGGTACAAACGTATCAGAAGAAATCCAAGTTTAAAGTCACATTCTTCAGCCTCAATAGCCTCTTGATACACACTGGGAAAAATAAAAGCCAACTTATGTGACTGTGAACCCACTACAATGGAACATCTTCAATAGAAGAAATAAAAGTGTAGCACACGGGCGGCAGTGTAGCACAGTGGGTAAGGAACTGGGCTTGTAACCGAAAGGTCGCAGGTTCGATTCCCGGGTAAGGACACTGCCGTTGTACCCTTGAGCAAGGTACTTAACCTGAATTGCTTCAGTACATATCCAGCTGTATAAATGGATACAATGTAAAATGCTATGTAAAAGTTGTGTAAGTCGCTCTGGATAAGAGCGTCTGCTAAATGCCTGTAATATATATATATATATAATATAAAAGGCAGATTTACAATTTCAGCATGTGTGCACAATTTTGTGAAATATTTTGTGAGTGTGTGTATGATTTCACAATATATGCCTATAAGCTAATGTGTGTAGAATGTGTCTGTGTGTTTCCAGATCATGAACTACCTGATACAATTTTGCACTTCAGATCACAAAAATACAACTCACTTGTGTATTTAAATGTGAATTAAAGAAACAAAAGAGACATTTTTTCCTGAAAGAAAACTATTTTTGCCAAACATAGAATTCCACAAATATGAGAAAATTTATACATATACACTTTTGACTGTTTTTTAAAATCACACAACAGTATGGATGATGGATGGAGGGATTGATGGGTTTGTAGTAAGTGATCTATTCACACTGCACATGTGAACTGATGAGTGTCTGTATGTGAATGTCTGCGTGTAAGTTATATATTTTGCATTTGTAACAGGTTCTGCTGGTTTTACAGTGTTTCTCGGAAGGGAAGGTGTGCCTTCTCTTCCACTTACTTCTCCTTGCTGTGGCCTCAGGCAAGACTTCAGATGGATCAGGGCCAAATTCTTCCACTTCAGTAGCCTTCACAAAGAATGCAGATGGTAGAATGCATGTGTTTCCATGAAAAATCGTACAGATAGTCATGAGTACCCAGGTCTTGTACTCTGCTGCATTCTTAATTATTTTTGTACCCAAACGGTGTACTGATTTTACAATAATATGAAATTGACCATCATCGATTTTAAATGGTCTTATCCATACGGTTGAAGATGGTATAAGTTTTCATGAAGGTTATGGGTCATTTTTAACGATGTTAAAGTGAATGGATCAATTTTGAAATGAAAACAACAAAAAGTTTGAATACATTTTGTTCAAGTTCAAGTTCTAGTTTATTTATATAGCACATTTCATATACAAGGAAATCCAATATGCTTTACACAGATAAAATGCACATTTGCGTATATACATGTATAAAATAAAGTGAAACAATATGGATAAAATATACATATAAATGCAAACCTACACTTGACTATACACATTAAAAAAATAAAGAGAAAAAATAAAGTTAAAAATGTATAAAATATATGAAAAAGCATTAGTCAAATGCTAATTCTTTTCTTTTTTGGGAAGACCAGAGAAGAGGCCATTGCAGTTGTCCAATCTGCTGGTAATAAAAGCATGCACCGGTTTCTCTAAGTCCGGTTTTGATACACAACCTCTTATTTTTATGTTTTTAAGGTGATAAAAATCTGATCTTGTGACACTGTTGATATGGCTGTTAAAACTAAGGTCAGCATCCACGATTCCAAGATTCTTAGCTTGATCCTTACACTTAAGAGACATGGTATCAAGTTGAACCTTAAGTTTTTTTCTCTTAGCTATACAACCAAATGTAATTACCTCAGTTGCATCTTTGTTTAGGAGCAATACATTTTGGGACATCTAATCATTTATGTCCTCAATGCACTGAACAAATGCATCAAAGGTCATCAGGTGAGAGAGATATATAGAGCTGGGTGTCATCCGCGTAGTTATGGTACTGTAAATGTTTTTTTTTTGTATCACATGCCTGAGTGGAAGCATATAGACATTAAATAAAAGAGGGCAGAGGATTGATCCCTGCGGAACTCCACACGAAATTGTAACCCGTTAGAAAAATAGCAATGCTTTAAAAGAGTCCTGTAGCTTTAAGAAAGGGAGGCTCCCTACCCAACTTGTTAGGAGGACTTGTTTTGCATCCCTAATTAGTTTTATTGGCTGTAACAGGCAGTAATGTCTTAAGATCATTCTGGAAAATAGTTAGCCCCGCCCACTCCCAGGGACTTGGTTGAGACTGTTTGTCGCACAGGAGAGTCCGCAGCAAGAGGGGAGAACGGGAGAGAGAAAAAGACGATCAGAAACAGAAAATCATAATCGTTAATTTAAGCAGTAAACCTGAAGAGTAGCTCCTTAAATGACCCAGGGACCAAATATTTTCCAGATCGCACACTTCACTCTCTTTCCTGGGGATCTTGGCTGGGTTTTTTGGATACCCGAGAAGAAACCTGTGAACCTAGGATTCTCTCCCTGACGAGGGAGATGGCGAGCCGACCAACTCATCTTCATCCATTTGAGGAAGGACCCCCTGATACCCCTTGTTTCTCCCAACCCCACTCCGGTGTGGTAGGATTGTGACTCAGCAATTACATTTTATTTGATACTTTATTTTTGTAAAAAGGGTGCACCCAACCAACAAAACTGACTTGAAACTAACTAAATTGAACTTGACCAATTGAACTGAACCAGACTGAACAGAAGACATTCAGAACTTAATGGACAGTGAATACAGTTACAACACTCAGGACATTAATATGGAGACAAATGAATGTGTTTGAATGTGATAAGCTTTACATATTGTCATTACGTTTTCTTTAATACAGTTCTAACCATTTTGCACTTACTTTCTGGCTCCGGTTGTTCATTGTGTCCATCTCTTCATTCATAACCCCTCCTTACGAACCTAGCTTTAACCTGAAAATATTTACCTACTGCTAACTGACCCTTTAGGTGGGTTACAAAATGTTGACCTTTTCAGAAACAAAGCTATTAATTGAAATGAAGTAATTCCTGTCCTGTAAGTAGGTCCTAACCCAGTTGAGAACCAGGCCAGATAATCCAAACCACTTTTCCAATTTATCCAACAATTTCTAATGATCAAGAGTGTCAAATGCAGCACTGAGATTGAGAAGTACGAGAATAGAATGCTTATTTGAGTCTGAGTTCATCCAAAGATCATTTATGACTTTGACAAGAGATGTCTCTGTACTATGGCGCGGTCTAACTCCTGGCTGGAAATAGTCAAAGTAGCCATTTGTAGTCGTAAAACTGGTTGTATGTTTTCCAGAACCTTGCTAAGAAATGGGAGATTGGAAATAAATCTATAATTACTGACTTCGGAAGCATCAAGATTGGTCTTTTTTAACAAAGGGTTAACCACAGTTGTTTTTAGCACACTTGGGAAAACACCAGACTGAAGAGAGATATTAACAATTTGCAATACCTCCTCTGTTAAGCAGTTAATAGCTGCCTTAAAAATGCAGTAGGGAGAGAGTCAAGGCATCAGGTAGAAGATTTGAGCTTCAGTACAGCTTCATTAAATGTTGTAATGTCAATAACAGTAAAATGTGCCATTGGTGGAAAGCAACTCGGGCAATTAATGAAGGGGGGTTCACCAATCTATCAACAGTGGAAAAAAGTATATGTGTATTGTTTGCATAATAATCTTGGAGAAAAAGGACTGTCGAGGCCTTGATGCATGCTAGTCCAAAGCCTCTAACAGACTAATCAATTCTCTGGCATGAGTATCAGTGTGGTTATCAATGTGAATATTGAAGTCACCTGATATTACTATACAGTCAAAGTCTGTGGAGATTTTGGACAGTAACTCTGTAAAATCATCTATGAAACCACTGGATTTTTTAGGAGGACAAAATATCAGCACTGGGCTAGCACATTTCATTGCCATTGCAAGGTATTCAAAAGATGAGAAGTCCCCAAATGAGACTTTCTTACATTGGAACACGTCAGAGAATAAACCTTCTACACCACCCCCTCTTCTGCCAGTTATAAAAAAAAAAAAAAATTAAAATTTGAGGGTGCAGCTTCTAATAGGACAGCGTAGCCATTACTATCTAACCAAGTTAAACACACACTAGGTTAGATAGTAACCAATTACCAATCACCACTATCACCAAAAAAGTTCAGTTAAATACAAAAAAAAACAAGTTTATGTTTACTGATTAGATCATTAATAATGTATGTCTTCCCAGCTAAGGATCTGACATTTAATAAGACCAGTTTCAGTGGGTGTGTCATAGGCCTGGCAGACAGGGTTGCAATCAGAGGCAAATGTTGACTAAAAATCAAGTTGTTTAGGTTGGCCATGGTGGGTCTGAATACTGAGCAGGCCATCACAGGTCTATGGTAGGAAATGGTGGCTCCTATGTTGAGATCTATATAAAAAATATAATAATATAATATATAATATAATATCCTTGTTGGGGCAAGTGAGTGCCACCCCTCCTGCCTTCCAACAGACTCACGTGAGACAACTTTTGGTTTTTTTAGCACTTCCGTGCCCTTTTATTAAGCCCACGGCTTTCGCTCGGTCACCACGTAACACAGGCTTTTCTTTTTATTTTGGTAATTCTGTGCAGTTCCATCGTCTCTCTGGCGTTCGCTGTCGAAGACTCCCGGTCTCCGCTTTTAAAAACCCCAGGCTTACTGTTGAAAACAATCAGAGGCAATCAGCGCAATTAAACAATTGATAATTATCGGCGCTGATTACCTCCACCTGACAGTTGTGACGAAGGATCCGAGAGCCGCTCCTCTCACTTTCTCTCTGCAGCCGACGCCCAAACCACACCCACCCCACCACACTTGTATTATACAGCACCTTTCCGAATGCTCAAAGTGCTTTACAGTCAGGGGGAACTGACCTCACCCACCACCAATGTGTAGCACCCACCTGAGTGATGCATGGCAGCCATTTTGCACCAGAAAGCTCACCACACATTAGCGAAGGTGGAGAGGGACAGAACATATCAGGTACGCGATATGGTCTTCTGAGAAATGCATTTCCTACCATACTCATCTGTCATGCATGGAGATGGGAGTTGATGTTCTCAAAAAGCATCAAGGCCCCCTTTTAGTTTGGGTGAAGACCATCTCTCTTTAAAAGAATAGGCCTTGCCCAAAATAGTTCAAAGTTGTTAGGGGATCCTGATGATAACACAGTAGTCCTTGAGCCAAGTGTGAAGAGAAATCAGTCGGGACCACCTCTTGATCCCTCTCTGGTGGGTGGGGAAGGGCCCTGAGATGATGGCCTTTTTCCCAGTGTCCAGTAGTGAATTAATGAGTGCTTGATAGTCCGTCTTTAAAACTTCTGACTGCTGTGCTCTGATGTCATTGGTGCCCACATGGATGATGATGTTCTTTAAATTGCTGTAATTGATTAAGATTTTGGGGAGTCAGCGCTGTATATCCTGCACCCGTGCACCAGGAACGCAGTGAACTTTGGAGGGGCCAGATAGTGGAGGCAGGTGGACATCATGGACCATGGAAATGCCGATAACCAGGGTGGAGGTGGTTGAGTCCTTTAGGGTAAGAGGGATAGAATGGGAAGGAGGCTGGGTTGACAGGGCTTCATCCTGGTCTAGTGCACTGAAACGGTTTGAGAGGTGAAGTGGTCTTCCTGAGCACCTGTCTATCTGCTGCCAGGCAGATGGCTGAAGCGTGGAGTTGGTGGGGAGGCCAGGGTGAGGTGGGCTGCTACTAGGAGGAGGATTTCTGTGGGTGGAGGTGACGACACTGGGAGGTTCCTGGGCTGGAAGAGTGGTGTCAAATAGGTCAGAGTGGAGGGGGCCAAGCCCAGCAGCACCAATTAAGATAGTGGAGTTAAAATTGTCTTGTAATCTGAGTAAATTGAGTGTTCCATTAAAAGTGCCGTTCGGTCAATGAGTGTTTTTATTTGTTTCATGAGTTCAATGACTTTGTCCTGTAAATCCATGATTTTAATACACTTGGCACATTTAAAAGCAATGTCCGTAAAATCCTCTTCAGAAACAATTAAGAACATGTCACAGAGCTCGCATTTCATGACTTTTTCATGACCTTGCTGATCAGCCAGCGAGGTGTGGGGAGTCATAATAGCAATAAACGAAACATACTTATAAAAACAAAGTGAAAGATAAAATCAAAGGATAAATAAGATTATAATAGTTATGAGAACCATTCATAAAAATAAAAATGGAATAATAATAATAATAACAACAATACACTTACATTAAAAATAAATAAATAAATGAAACTTACACATAAAATGAGTAAATAAATAAGGAGTAAGATTTAAAAGATTTAAAGGACTAAAAACAACAAACAGAAGAAAACATACATGTCCAAGCAGAAGTCCAACAGATAATGGCTCTAGGCCACAATGCAGGGTGTTGTGGCCCAAAGTTTCAGGTATATCCGGCGACAGTGAATAAAATCAGGTCTCACCAGTAGAGTAGCTCCCTGCTGTAGGTAAATTTTAGGACTAGGCCTAGGCCTCACAGGTGATAAGGCTTCTGCTGGAAGGACTTCTCCGGCAGCACTCATCCTAGCGGTGCAGTAGCAGTGCAGAGAGCTCCTCCCAGCAGCAGTGGTGCAGCAGGCCAGACACAGCAGGAAAGCAGCAGGCTGAGTGGTAAGACCTACACTCAATTGCCACAGGGATCTGTGTTAAGGAGAAGGCCAAGGCTATTTTCCTAACTGCTGAAGAAATTCAGCTCAATCCATCCTGGAGAAGTCCAGCCTCTGCTTACCAACCCACAAATACCTCTTTTCCACCAACGCGAACCTAGTTCTGGTTCTGGGCTGGTGCTAGTACTGGTTCACAGTTGGTTCAACTTGCGAACCTTCTAAGAACCGGTTTGCTTTTCCACGGGTTAGAGAGCCACGTCATTACGTCACTAATTTTGATATCAGTACTTTTAGTGGCAGGCCTAGATTTTTCAAGTGTGAATGACTTATTGACAATGCTTTGTGCGTATGAGTAACTTGGCATTTTTGTATGTTGAAAACGTTTTTCTTCAGATATAATTTCATTTGTACTCTGTTATGAGTAGTTGATAACAGCAATGCATATAAATTGGCAGGATGGCATACCTGCCATCCCAATCTATTTTGCTTGCTCATTTATCTAGTTCCTGTGGTCATTTTGTAGTTTGACCATGCATGCACGTACACACACACACACACACACACACACACACACACACACACGCAAACACAGTTGCTGTATACACGCACGCTCACAGGGGTCATTATGACCCTTTCAATTATGAATTTCACAGTTTTATCACAATGACACAGCAACTTATCACCCAGGCACCTACAGGGGGAGAAGGTTAAGCAGATAATATGAATCAGAAGATGCACAAAACTGTATGATCCATTCAATTTCAAGTCAGTAGCTACCCACTTCCATGTCATGAATTATCATTGAAAATAAAGAACCGTGATCTGCATAAGTTTGTGGGTGGCAGTCATAGCCCTTACGTATGTGATATTTTGCCTGTTGTAAATAGGCCGATTTTACTCTGTCAACAAATTACTCAGGACATCTGCAGTGCTGTGGTAATTTAAAAGTGCTTGGGGATGCGGATACATATCTTGTTAAGGTATTACTTGCTGTTAGCAAGGAAGCAATAACAAGGAAATGGTAAAAAACTGAGCATCCTACTCAGGAACAGTGGTTTGATAATATGGAGGAAAGCTTTTTGATTGAGAAACTCACATATGTTTTAAGAATACAAAAATTTAATTTGAAGATAGGTGGGAGAATGTATTGCTTTTAAATCACAACACACAAAGGGGAGACACCAACAATAGAAATGCAAATGTGACTGTAGAACAAGATTATTTCAAGAATATCTGTAGGTTGTGACGATGATGTGTTAACCCTGACAGATGTGTTACATTGCTTTATTATGTTATTATGCTTTTTATAAATTTGGAAAAATAAAATAGATATTTAGGTGCCAAAAAAAGAAATGGAATAATACTTCTGGCCACACTCACCAGTAGGCGTGGTCCTCTATTGCCCTGAATTCATCCTGCAAACTGAGCCCTGGCACACTTTGAAAGCAGTAATACCAGAAAGTATGGCTATTCCCAGAAATGAGTCACCCCGCATCCAATGCAGGTAAACATGACCATATTTGGTATGTATTTTCAAAATAAAACTTGCAAACTGAAAATGACAGTTAAGTGCTGAGTATTTAATCCCCAGACAGCTAGCATAACAGACAGGTCTGCTGGGATATGGACAACAGAACAGAGGAACCTTTGGCTCTGATTGTGGATTTCAGGCTCTGAGTTTCTGCAGGTTAGTGAAAATTAAACTTTTTTTTTCTAAGCACTGTGACTAAACTTAAATGGCACACTGGGTTTATCTCACTTTCTTGAACTATGTGCTCATAATCTAAATTGCATGCTGACTTACAGTATCTACTTCTTGCTTATCGCTGATCTTACAATTGTGTACACAGACGAACATTCATGCATACTCATTCAAATATACATTACAAACACTTGATGTATACACACACACATGCTTACACATACATATGTATGGATTCATATGGCCTTTTATATGAATATGAATTTTGCTCACTTCGTCTCAGAAACATAGCTGCCTGAAGGTGGGTAATTCAAATCTGATGATACACTAAAGATATCAAATTTCCTGTCAGCAGCTGTCCTCTTCCACGCCACTAAATATTGTTGCAAACTAAGTAACATAGCTTACATAATTTGGTGGTAGGCTATCATGGCCCTCCTGTTATTTTTTTGCCTGTTATAAACATAAAATTTAATCGAATTTATGTGCATAGCGGTTTGTACAGAGACACGGTTGCTAAGACACTTTGGGGAAAAACAGCAAAAGGAAACAAAAACTAGGCTTGGATGCCCCAAAATGAGGAAATGACATTTAAAAAATAATAAAGAAATGTGTATGCCATATTTTGAAATAGAACTGTTTTTAATGGGCTATATTGTACATGATAGACCTACTAATTGTTTGTGCCAGTAGAGGATTTATATGGCTAGCTTACATTCATTTAGAAATTTTTATTTATTTTTCCCATGGCGTGCAGTAACTGGCACCGTGGGCTATGTATGGCAAATTGTGGTCACTCACTCATTCACTCACTCACTAACGGACAACCTTTGAAGGACGTTTAGTAGGACGCATGCGCAGGTGGTGCTTCTTTTAGTAGGAGTAGGCGAAACGGGATGCATGCGCCGGTGGCGCTTCGTTTAGTCGGTGTAGGCGCAACGCGAACATGTTAGGGTTAGGTAGGTAATGTTAGGTGATAAAGCTGTGCTTAAAAATGTTGTGCCGTTCCGCAGGTCCCTTGTGAAAAAATATCATGCTGAAGTATACTTAATTTAGTATATTGTATACATGTACTTCAAGCATACTTGAGTGTGCTCTTTTGACCCACCTTAATTTGTATTTAAGTTGTAATAAATACATTAAATATGTGCTATATCACAATTTTAAGTACACCAAAGTATGTTAAATTGGACCAACCTATAGCATATAATGTATATATATGTACACTTCTGAGTGGTAAACATGAGCATATTAAATTTGTGTTATTAACACACTCTAAGTGTATCGCAAGTCACATTTCAGAGTATTGTCAAGTGGCAATAAGTATAAATTAAGTGTATTAAAAATGTGCTATTTGAATACTGAACTTATAAAAATATTTATAAGGTGGTATCAAGTCTCCAGTGAAAATATTGCCCTGGCTATCACGGTCGGAATTCAAGTTGCGCCGTGGGTCTGGATGTTTTCGTGCTTGTTTATTTAACCTTTATTTATCCAAGGTAGGTTTGCTGAGCACAGATGCTCTTTTGCAGCAGCGCCCTGCTTCACACTCATACAAATTCACACCTGGGAGCTGCCCAGTACAACCACAATCCTCTATTGTTGGCCACTGAGCTGCTCCACTGGAGGAAGAGAACATTTTTTTCAGCCAATTACATCAGGGGATAATTAGGTGGCAAGTTTTTGTGAGAGTCACATCTGGGATTTTAGCCAGGACACCGGGGAACCCCCTACTCTTTGCGCATAGTGTCATGGGATCTTTAATGACCACAGTGAGTCAGGACCTCGGTTTAAGGTTTCATCCAAAAGACGGCATCTCCTACAGCAGTGTCCCCGTCACTGCGGCATTGGGGTTTATTTGACCAGAGGGAAGATTGCCCCCTGCTGGCCCACCAACACCACTTCCAGCAGCAACTCAGTATTCCCTGGTGGTCTCCAATCCAAGTACTAACCAAGCTCACACTTACTTAGCTTCAGCTAGTCGGCAGGAGCAGAGTGCGTGGTGGTATGGCTGCTATGTAAATGCGGCAGAGCAGGGTAGCTACAGCAGCCTAGTTTAAAAGTAGTTACCAGTACAGGCACAGAGGTGAATGTGAACCGTTTCGACTTAAAATCAATATACCTGCCATGATGTCATTATTTTGTGCCAGTTTCTATATGACCGGTAATGTTACCTAATGTCAAACTCTCAGCGCTTTTTAGGTGTGGGGCATGCCGCCCCGCCAAGGCGTAACTATGCCATACCTATGTAGGTACTGTCGATGCTCACTTTCACTATATTTTATCTACGGCTCAGTAAAACTAAGAAAAGTAGGAGGTTAGCTGGCACTTGATTTGTGTAATATACATGTGTTTATCACACTCTCCAACACCGGCTCTTCTCTTCTGCAGTCATCCTCCTCTTCTTCTTTGGATTTTAGGTGCTTGCTCTTCCACATTCATCATGTAAGTTCCTGTGCGTGTCTCATCACAATAATGCTTGATGGGACTGTGGCACCCAATGGTACTAATGGGAAGTAATTCCAGAGCAATTCCAGAATCCAAATTTGGCTCCAAAAATGCCAGTGTGATAACATATTTTTATTATGAACAAATTAAGGATTGGCACTTAAACATTTAATTAAAAAATTGACAACAGTTTGCAACAGAAGTGGAAATGATTTTTGTGTTACATAACAGTGTAAATTAGGATGTCCAAAGACAAGCAACCTAATCCTAATCACAAAACCCTATCCCCAATCATAACTTTCACTCCAAACCTATGGATGGTATGTGGACTGTAGTTATATAGTGCTTTTTTCACTATAGAAAAACAAAGTACTTTACAATTAATGCCTCACATTCACCCATTCACACATACACTCACACACCAATGAAAGGTAAAAGGTAGCCATGCAAGGTGCCAGACAGCTTGTCAGGAGCAATTATGGGTTGTGTCTTTCTCAAGGACATTTCAACACTTTTCGCCCAAACTGTCTGATTGACAAAAGCCACACTACCCCCTGAGCTTTTGCCACCCCCTAACCCTATCCCACAATGCTAATCGTAGGCCTAAGTCATGCTCCTTACCATGAACCATAATCTCTTGGTCCTAAATTCTAATCCCAAATTTAAATTTTAACCGTAGTACAACTGTCCAGCCCAAATCAAATAGTCTCATAAATGCTTTATATAACATATCATCAAATCATACAAAAGCAAATGTCATGCTTCATAAAGAGTGATATGAAAACTTCTTATGCAACATATGCCAAATTTGCCATAATCAACAATGTCACCGGGCAAAAGGCCAAATATTATAAAGGGTGATATAAAACATGCTTATATAGAATGATAAGCTAACTGACGAAACTCATGCAACTTGAAGCATCATGTGACATGATGTCACGAAACAATTCAAATTAGCCATATTAAAAGTGTGCCACACAGCTGTGCACAATAGTTAATGGTACTTAGTGATAACCTTTAACACTAGAAAAGGCCAGAGTCGACGGCATCGGATGTTTGGAATTCAAAATGCAAATTACTCCAACACCACAAATGCAATTCCCTCCTCCTTCCACAACTTTTCCTAAATAGCTGGACATAAAATAACTGCGTTGTTAGAATAAAAATAATAATTGACTCATTAAATAGATACAGGCATTTTGTGACATTTTCTTTACAAAACCCCCCTGCCAGACAATAGGTAACTTGCTGATGTGTGAATGGGTTGATCTCTCCTCCGGCACACTATTAGGCTACTGAATGACCGACGCTTTTATAGAAATTACTGGGTCAAGCGCCATCGAAACTAATTTAGCAAATATAATCACAAAATTAACTGAAATCATTTGATGAAGATGATTTATGTTGATTATTGACTTCAGCGTGGGTATGAATAATTGCAGGCATTGTAGTCACAGAAGTGATGGGTTTACGTATTCTACGTGGAGAATACGCCTCTGACATACTTTCAGTTTTTCACTGAAATGGCGGCTTTGGATAGACTACTCTGAATTGACTACAGGATGCCAAAATAACGCAAGCAAATGGGACCAGAGTAAGCACTGAAATTACTGATGAATGACTTCATCATGGACCTGGCATGCAATCTGCATGAAAATAACATGAAGTCGAAGGCAGAAGCGGAAGCCACCAAAGCAGCCATGGTTGCAGCATCTGTTCACACACCCATCACTCCTGGGAAAAAAAGCACTGCTAGGTCGGCAAATGAAGACAGAATAAGGCTAGTCAGCTGTGTGACATGCAATCGATTTGTGTGCAGTCCCTGCTCACACAAACAACAACAGCTGTGTGTTCCATTTGTTCCAACTGATGAGTAAGAGGAAACTGACAGGTACATGTCAAAAACATGGCCTTTGTAATGTTAATGACTCTCACCTTTAGCTCACATGAACCTTCGATCCTTCTAGTGGACTCTGTGATGTCCCAGACTCTGCACTACTTATGCTTTTGTTCAAAATCATATTACTTTCCACCCAAATACCAGAGATATAACATATGCTGTACTTTCCTTCATGAAGCATTAGCTATTACTATCAGTAGTATATTGTTGTACTGTGCAGAGTCATGAATCCTGTAAAGTGACAGCCTTTTCAGTTTCATTGTCCTTAAGCTGAGATATTGCTTTATAAATCATTCATAGATGCGTTATGTAATATTCCAATGTATTTCCTGTGACACCAGGACACCAGCTTCAGTATTCCTAAAGCTAAAGTATTGCCTTATGATACATAAATAGATGCTTCATGTAGTGCTCTGCTGTATATCCTTTAAAATTAATTAATTAACATTCACAAGTTTGTGGTATTGGTTTCAAAATAATTCATGTGATTTAGATGCTTTATTATTATACTGTACATCCTTAAAAGTGAAACAATTTTCAGCATCCCCTAAATAATGAGGGATCTCTTTAAAAATTATTCATATATGCTTTATGAATGTTTTACTGTGCATCCTTTAAAGTTATATATTTTTTTTAAACATTTATAATGCTAAGGTTTAGCTTTATAGTCCACACACAAATGATTAACAAAGTGTTGTACTGTGCCTACATTAAAGTACTGAAGGTACCACAAGCATCTGTACAAACAATTGTATGCAAATATAAAAATCTTGGGACCACACAGACACTGCATCATTTAAGGAGGCAAAATTAACTACCAGGGCTAAACAAACTTTGGTCCGAAAGGTTCGACTGAACCCCAAGACAACAACAAAGGAACTGGTGAAGGAGGCATCTGGTACCAAAGTATCTACATCCACCATTAAGAGAATCTTACATCCACCATGGCCTGAAAGGCTATCGTGCAAGGAAGAAGCCCCTACTCCAAGACCGACATAAAAAATCCAGAATGAAGTTTGCAGGTGATCACGAGGACAAAGCCTTTTGGAAGAGTGTTCTCTGGTCAGATTACACAAAAATTGAACTGTTTGGCCATAATGATCAGTGCTACATATGGAGGGTGAGGATTTTAATCTGTAATGATTTTAATCCATCTCAACTGTGAAGCATGCAGGTGGCAGCATCATGTTGTTGGGGTGTTTTGCTGGAAAAGGGACTGGTGCACTTCAGAAAATAGATGGCATCATGAGGAAGGAGGATTGGGATGGCAGGTATGCCATCCTGCCAAGTTACGCCTTGGCAGGGGCATGCCCCATACCTATACAGCACCGAGAGTTTGGCACTTTTCTGGGTTCGCCACAGAAATAACTACAACAGCCACAGACACTCAGCCCTTAAAAACATTAAATTCTGTACATTCTGACCCCATTTCAACAGACAGATTTCATAAATAACTTCACATGTCCACACAATAAAGCCCCAAACTAAGGGGATTTTGCGTTTTCTCCTTCTTCTTCTCTTTCTTCTTCTTCTTCTTCTTCTCATTCTTATTTTTCCTGCCGCCTATCCCACTAACAACATGTCTCCCCATTGGACATTTCACTGACACCAGCCAAATCTTCACCTACACGACCCAATCAAAAACGCGCATACACACGCAAAATACCTATACCTTTTTACTCTGAAACATTCCCAGGTTAAATAGCTAGTCTGCCTGTGGCCTAGTGGGCAAGGTTACAGTCTTGGGAACACGGGGTCCTAGGTTCAAGCCCAGCTAGGAACACCTGTCTTTAAAGGAGTGCCATGGTGACTTTCACACTTTCTCGGTTTTATGTGCTATTTCCACAAGAGGCATTGAAGAAACACAATGAGTAAAGTATTAAATATGTCCGTTCTGTATTTTTGGAGAAATATGCGTTTTAAATTTATCGTCCTATTTTCAACCGGTTGAGAAAGTTCTCAACTTGGTTCCTCATGAACACAGTAACCACTCCCCTTTTCACGCCCCGGAAACGCATGGATAACTCGAGACCCATAGTTTGCGCCGCTGGCTTACGGGCAAGACAATGCAAATATTTCACTAATGTTAGGTTCACTTAAATTAGAGTGCCCTTTAAGGGCTATTAGATTATTTCTGGTTATATTCATTTAGCTAGCTAGCTAGCTAACGTTAGCTAACTAGGTAGTTCGCTTTCATAAGGCAATGTTATCGATAACGTTAGCTAGCTTGTTTGCTTTTATGAGGACGTTATAGTTGTGCTTTTCTCTTAACTTGGCTAGCTAGATAGCAAAAATTATAATTGGATATAAGTCAACGTCCTTATCTTAGCTATCTATCGATACTTCATATACTACTAAGCTAGCTAGCTTGTGAAAAGTCTCCCAAAAATAGCGCTTATCATGGGGGTAGCTATGGTAACGGGGCACGGTCTGTTAATCATAGCTAACTGACAGTTCTCATTACCACGCCCAGACGGTTCGGGTGAATATTTTTTATAGTGGGAAATTTACGCTTAGAAAAATGTTTTCAAGTACATTGAAATGACTGAATAATAAAAAAAATTATGCACATTTGTTTTGTTGTTGCCTAAAGACAACTGGGAAGTGTCACATTCAATCACCATGTTACTCCTTTAACCTGCTTCGACCCTCACTAATAATTGTCTACTACTTATCAATTATTGCTTTCGCACCATATCTACCCGCCGTTCACCGTTTAGTTATTAACCGGCTACAATATTGCTAAGCCATATGCATTATGACGTACCGTCTGTACGTTCAGTTATTAACTGGCTACAATAGTGCAAAGCCATATGGATTCGACGGGAGCTCTTCTGTGCTTACTGGCCTGTGTTCTTCTTTAAAACCACCGGCAGGTTTGCTAATGATATTTCACGCATTGCATAGCTATGGCATGGTGCTGTACTAACGAAGTCACAGACTGGTAAACCTCCGTTTCAAGGCTTGAATCCCGCCTCGCCCTCAGTCAGATCATTTCCTCTTTTACACTAACGTTTTCTTACGCTTATATTTGCTTTACCAAAACTCACTCACGGCCACCCATATGCATTTCATGACGGCAAATGTATTCCTTTTATTAATAAGTTACACCAGTTCACCACTGTGCCATTTCTACTAACTATATTTCTTCACTTGGCTACCGTAGCCTACAAAACCTTCTTATCAGCAAACGCCACGTTTCTACATTCATGTTACCTCGCCCTGTTCTCTATCTAGCCACATACAAACAATTACTATGTATGTACGTTCTGCAACTCCGCATTAAAACATTACATTTAAAATCATGATTCACTCATAAATATAACTACTAGCACTGAACATGAGAAAAACACATTAGTGCAATAGATTGCACACGTTATTTAACCCTCCACTTCAACAACCAACATTTAATACAGACTGTTATATATACCGTTTGATAAGGAAACTAAGCTCGCTCATGGTCACTTCATTTACTTCGCACTATAGTCTGTGATCATGTCAACCTTCACCTACATGCCCATTCTGCTAAAAACATATTGTTTCAACTACGCAATTTAATCATTTCGCCTAATTTATCTCACACTGTTGTTATTTTCTCATATGCAAAGCCTGCTGGGACATATGCGTCTGCTCCTATTCTCCACTATCAACTTTTCCGGTTCTAGCTTAACAAAACAGCAAAGAGGATTCCTACCTGCAGATAAGCCTATCAAAATGCCTTATAAACCTTACAATCACTAAAAGTGCATTTTCACGAAATAACAGACAACGGAGCAGGACAGAAGGGTACACAAGTTGTGACCTAGGCAGCTCTAATTCTACAGGCTTACTGATTCTTTTGTCAATCAAGGCTTGTTGGATGCCCGTCAAATCCGTGTGTAGCCTACATACACTGGCCATATTTCACCTTTTCGGATGCGTTTTTACAATTACGCCACCGCACCAATTGTCACAGCCACTGTTTTACATATATAGCAAACCGAAACTGCTAAACGTACACGCTCATCAGACTGTACAAATTCACACGTCAGCATAGTCAAGCACAGACATAATTGTTGATTGTACAATGGTCTTCTGACTGACAGTAGAAAAGCAAGATTTGTTTCTGTACAAGAATCCAATCCTTACTTTCAATTTTTTAGACAGGTGTTTCACGTGGGTGTGAAAAGAAGTATACAATCTAACCAGATGCCTAAATATTCATAAGATTCTACAATTTCAATTTGGGAACCCGGAAGTGTATGAATACCAATATTAGGAGTATTGCTCACGCGAGACTTTGAAAATAAAAAACATTTTGTTTTGTCGAGATTTAAAATAAGTTTGTGGTCAATGAGGGATATTTGAAAGGCATCAAAAGCAGACTGTAAATTTGCAGTGGCCAGATTAAGCCAGCAGCATACAAGATTTTATCATCTGCATAATAATGTGCATCACAATGTGGAGACGAGGGTACCATATTATTCACATATAATGTAAATATAAATGGACCCAGAATAGACTCCTGTGGGACACATTAACTAATTTCAAGAGAGCTGGATTTAAAGCCATCAGCAACAACAGCTTGAGTTCTCCCTGAGAGATAATTGTAAAACCAATGAACTGCGAGCTCATCCAATCCTATGGAGGATAGCTTGTTTATTAAAATATTATGATCAACCATACCAAATGCTTTTGATAAATCTATGAAAAGTGCGACATATTGTTGACGGTTATCAAGATACTTAATAATATTGTTCACTACAAGTGTTGTCGCTGTAATGGTACTAAACCCTGATTATTGTGGTTGTAGAATGTTATATGCCTCCAGGAAGGCCCGTAACTGAGAATTAACCAAGGATTCAAGGATTTTGACTAAGCAGCATAGTTTTGATATTGGACGATAGTTATTTAAATCACTGGAGTTACCACATTTATATAGGGGAACAACCTGTGCAGCTTTCCATACAGTCGGATTTTACCAGAGATAAATGTTAGATTGAATATGTGAGTGAGCGGAGTGGCAATTATATGAGCACTAAGACGCAGAAGGCAAGGATCTAGATCATCCTCAACCTTTGACTTCTTTGTATTTAAATGTGTAAGGCATTAAAAACTGTAACTTACAGGTCTAAACGAGAAACTGTTAACAGAGTGATAACAGTTGTATGAGTTCTCAGTTACCAGGCTAGGAGTGTGGATTATTGGAACCGTATCAGCAGACAGCCTATCAAATAAATGGCCAGAGGATGTGAAGTGATGGTTAAAAGCATCGCACATATCTGTTTTGTTTAAAATTAAATCATTTTCTCTGTCAATCTGAGAAGGGAGAGAGGAGGTGGGTTTGGTTTTTAGTGATTACATGATTTTCCAAAAGCTGACTGCATCTCCATGGGAGCTTGCCAGAGAGGACAAGTAGTGATCAGATTTAGCTTTTCTGATCATGCTAATACACCTATTCCGCAATTGCCTGAAGTGCAACCAATCTGTCGGACTATCAGTATATCTGGCTTTTGACCAGGCTTTATCTCTAACATGAAGAGCTTCGGTAAGCTCTGTAGAAAACCAGGGGTTGGAACAATTTTTTATTCTAAAATACTTATAAGGGGCATGCTATTCAGTAAAAATATAAAAACATGAGAAAACTGATCAAAAGCTAAATCAGAATCAGGAATTGTGCAGATTGTCTCTAGATCTGCATGATGCAAATCATGTAAAAAAAAAACCCTGTTCTACAAAATCTTTAACATTTCATTTCCTGACAACACATACTTTATATTTGTGGCCTTTGACAGTTCTGACCCATGCAGTTGGGCACTGATCAGTAATATCTTGTGCGAAAACTCCACTGGATGGGTATTTAAGTGGTCTGTTGGTTAATATAAGGTCAATTAAGGTGGATTTAGACTGATTTTTTGTATTTGGTCTTGTGGGATAAGAAATAAGCTGAGATAAATTTAACTCTAGGCACAGTTCTTTAAGCCAAGAGGAGTTCCCAGATAACCAATCCAAGTTTAGGTCACCTAAAACAATTAGCTCTGAAGAGGCATAAGTTGATAGCAGTTAGCCTGTTTCCTCCAAGGCCATAATTGTTGCGGAAGGGGGACGGTAAATACCAATAACAGTTATGTGCACATTTCTTAGTCACTGAGGAAACTGCAAGTTCACGTACAGACAAGTATTCTTTAACATAAATCAATACCCCTCCCCATTTAGATTTCCTATCCATTCTAAATAGCTTGTATCCATCAATAGCTACATCTGAGTTAGAAACTTTCCCCGTAAGCCAAGATTCTGTCAGGACAAAGATGGAGGAAGGCTTCATTAATCAACACATTAACAAAATCCAATTTGGGTAACAGACTCCTAATATTTAAGTGCATATTAATATCTTAAACCATGATGTAATTGAAAGTCTTGTGGTGATTTTAAGTCCGCTGTACTAATAATGGTAGGGGTAGACAAAGTCTCAGTTGAATATTGATTTGTACAAGACTATTTGTAGTGACACCATTCGGTCTGTATTTCTGACGAGGCAGACGTGCAATACGTGGTGTGATGACAGTAATACTATCACCATCTGCAGTATCCGTACTATATGTTGTGTTTAAATGTGTAAGTGCATTAAAAACTGTAGATGACAAGCGAGGAGAGCTCTCATGTTGAGAGACAGCATCGGGGGGTGGCAGCACAAGAGAGTGGCTTGAACCGGAACGGGAAGTGAAGTGGAATGTGGTAAACAGTAATGCACGTGAGCTAGTGAGGATGCAGTGGAAAATGTTAGCGGAGAGCTTACGTGAAACCCATTCGGTTCAGGTGCAGACCATTTCATTTAAAAAAGGCAGTACGCTCCCAGAAAAGGTTAAAATTATCAATAAAACCGAAGTTTTGTGCCTCACATTGCATCTGCAGCCAAGAGTTGAGGCTAAGAAGTCTACTAAAACGCCCAACCCCGCGACCCACTGTGGGGATGGGACCGGATATAAAAATATCTTTCCCACTGCTCTTTATAAAATTAAAAATATCCATAAAATACTGTTGAAGTAGTTCGGATTGTTGCCGGGGGTTATCATTTGTGCCAACGTGTACGATGACTTTTTTAATCGTGGAATTCTGTGTCAGCAAGCCGCGGAGTTCAAACAACGAATCAGCGACTTTAGCACCTGGATAACAGAGAGTCATTGCCGACTTCGACTTAATGTCCCTGGTAATAGAGTCACCGATAATGAGCATTGGAGGAGGCGAGGATTGCGACCTAGGTTCCCACGATGGGGATGGACCCCGGGAGCTATCCGTAGCCCTATCTTTGTGATCAGGAGGTCGGGCTAGCGGCTCGGAGCGATGGGCAACGCTGGGCTAGGGGCCGGGTGCCTTTTGACAGATCGGAGCGATGAACTGTGGACAATGGAGATAGCCTGGCTACAGACAGATTAGCCCCAGGAGTGGAAGGAAATGAACATTGGGTCTGGCTAGCCAGAGAGGGGAAATCCTGCAAGTCCAAGATGTTAAATCTGTTTGCCAGTGGGATGTGTTTTGGTGAAGATGGGCGAGAGAGGCGCTTATCAAGGCATGAATCATACTGACTCAAAATTCATTTTAAAAAGATACTATTAGTTCAGTAGATTATCTTTCATTGTTAAAAACTACATAAAGTGTCACTGTATTCCTTAGCTTAATAGAAACTGTACTTGAGGGTTCATAGAGACACAAAAACTGCATGACACTGAATGTTATAGCCCTGTCAAAAGACCATTGAGGTAGTCAACCCTAGTAGAAATAAAAGCGTCAATGAGTTTTTCCAGGTCGGGTTTTGACATGAAGTCCCTGAGTTTGGCTGTATTTGTAAGATAAATATGATAAAAATCTGATCTTGGGGGAAATTTATTACATATTGCGTTCAAGCTGTGTATTACAAAATACGGACGATTATTACAAAATGCGGGTGTTATTACATAATGAAGTGAAAATTTATTACATTTTGTCGAGTTATTACATATCACATGCGTTGTTACAAGCCCAAGGTCACTTAACAAAGTTAAAAAGGTAAAAAACAGTATGCACATAAATACAGAAGGCAGAAAAGATACATAGGACAGTAATACAGAAACAAAAGGAGTACAAAATAAAGCATAAACACAAACAACAAATGTACAAACTGAGGAAATAGTGAAGCTAAAGTTATCTCATGCTGAAGAGGTGGGTCTTCAGTAGGGATTTTAAAAACATCTAACACTCTGATTCCCTGCTGTTCATTGGAAGAGCACACAGAGAGGGAGCAGCCACAGGGAAAGCTCTGCAGTGAGGTTTGGTAAGGTTTATTTAGGACAACCGAATCTGAATTCTGTACGTCTGCAGAGCCCAACTTTGTGAAATAACATAGATATAGTTACTTTGTGTTATGGGTTAGTGGCACACTACTCTGCAGTACCTGTTTAGTTTGTTTATTTAGTCTCAAAAAACTATGTTTTAACAATGTAAAACAATAAGGTCAAGAAATTTTCTATTCCAGACCAACACACGCATAGCAAAACAAACACAACTACAAAACTGTCTTACCTTACTTATAATATGTGGTTTAAAGACTTGAACTAATATCAAAAGACACTTGGATGCACAATACAATCCAAACTCCACCAGACTCCTTCCACTCTGGCTCTCTCCACCACAAGCAGGAAGTGTGTGTCAAACACAAGCAATTGAGAGGCCAAGAGCCAGTACTAAAGTTGAAACACAAAAGTAAATCTGCCTCGTTAACTCATACAGTATAACTGTCTTCCTCACATTATTCCTGCCTCTCGCCGAATGCATGCTGGGATAGCATGCCGCGACCTTGCTCAGGATAAGCGGGTATAGATAATGGATGGATGGATGGAAGTTCAACATAACAGTGGTTTTATCGTTGGGACTTCTATTTTGAAAATGACCTTGTGAAAATACAGTCCTTGTTATTGCTAGCTTCACACCACAGGTAACATAAGCTACTTACAGGTCCAACAGAAAACAGGCCAAATCTGTGTTGCTTTTCATCCCCTTGACAAACTTCAGCTCACACCACCAAGGAAAACACCACCAAGGAAAAAAATTCCAAGGTTATAACAAGTTCATGAGCAAGCCCTGTTGGCTTTTTTCTTCACTGTATCGCTGTTGCCTCCACTGAAATTGAAACAAGAGAGGCCTATTAAGATATCATGCTAGATTAATCTGAATGGTTTGACTGAATTAAATATGCCTTTAGAACTACCAAGATTCGTTGTATACCTAAAACCGCCAACAGGTAAAATTTACCCGCACATCTATTTTGCATTGATATTGCTAAAAAATGTATTCTATCACTGTAATAACACATTTGTTTCAAAAGGGGATGTCTAAAATCACAAAATAACTATATATGCTTAATCATCCGTTGTGTTTTAGTCCTATTGTTTAGGCTATATTTAAGTGCAGCGAAGGCCGGATTGCATAATCAAACATTATTATTAGTAAATAATTATTAGTTGTTATTATTAATAGCTAATCCATTCAACAAAGTTTTACATTTATTAATAAACATGATATAGAAATACATAGAAATAACCTCAGTGAAATAGGCACCTTAGGCAAACTGAATGAAAAATATGAATTTGCCTTTTACGAATTAAATCATTGGTCTATTCACAGTTAGCGCAAACACTCAAAACCATGACGGTACACTTTCCACATACTGCTTTCTGGAATTTCAGACACTTGGTGAAAGTTTTGTCCTGTTTGCACTGCACTTTCACCATGCACGTCATTCTCTTCCGCTCTTCCAACAATGGGAATGGGAATGGGCACGTCCATGTGTGGTGCCTGTTTTGATGCCATGAACTCGGCACCAGCTCCTGAGCCAGCTGAAGTATAAAGTCCCTTCTGTGGATGTTGTCTCTGGTGCAGCTCCTGTACAGGACACAGGCATTGATGGCAGCCAGCTCGAGGATGTTATAAAATACAGCAACGGGCCATCTGCGCATGCCGCCTTTCACGGAGTACTGCAGTGCCATTTTATCAAGTACCTCCACCCCGACTTTCGTGCTGTTGTAGTAGGTGACCGTTTCAGGCTTCTTCTTGGCGTTGGTTGCGATGGCCACATGTTGATGCTGAGTGCTGAGGATGCTCACATTTCTCCTTGGCTTGCACTGGTACACAGTCAGTGTGGCCCTCTCGCTCTTTAGCACCTTGATGCTGAACAGCTCCGCTCTCCCCTGCACAGACAGCGGCAGCTCCCGCTTGTTACAGTTGATGGTGCCCACCAGGCTGGTGCTCTTGGAAAGGAGTTTGTTGGCGAGTGAGGGAGAGGTAAAGAAATTGTCTATGGTGATGTTTCTCCCCTTTCCCATATAGGGCTCCACTAGCTTCAGCACCACGTTCTCTCCCAGGCGTTGCGTGGCAGGTCTGCTGTCATCCTTCCCCAGGTATGGGAACTCATTCACCATGTATTTGGTCTCAACATCTGCTGACAGCCAAACTTGACACCAAGTTTATCGGGCTTGTTTGGCATGTATTGTGTGAAGCGGCACCGTGCTTTCGTCGGGAACAGCTGTTCATCCACCGTGATGTCTGGGCCCGGTTTGTAGCATGCGATGCTGTTGCGCACAAATCTCTCCCACACCTCGGTCATCAATGCAAACTTGTCTGTAGTCAGACGGTACCGCCTGCTCTCTTTCCGGTCAAAGTGTACGAAGCGCATTATCTCTCGAAATCGGTTCATTGATGTGGTCGAGATGAAGAATGCGTTCCCCCATTGCTCGGACCAGAAACTCTCATATGTCAATGTTCTTGCCACAGTATGCTCCCCTTACATAAAGAAGTGCGATAAAGGCCTTCAATTTAGCCACTGAAACATCCCGGGAGGCTTTATCTTCATTTTCCGTGCGTGCTTCGGCCACTGTGCATTCTCGGATGTGCTGCAGCATAACCCCATCACACAGACACAGAACGCACTCAGTTTGTCTTCAATGTTTTGCCTTGCGTGTGCTGTAGGGCCAGTGGACTTCATCAGCACATTTTGGGACTGCTGCCTCCCTGCGCCAGAGTCGATAATCATCCACGCTGTCCCATCTTTCCCAGTCTCTTGCCTCTGGACTGCAGAATATTTATAATCATAATTAGGATTGTGCAAAGCATAGCCTAGCCTACTACTTACAGTTTGCTGTAGCCTACACTACACTTCTCATGTGATGAAATGAGCGTGTATTGCACAATATCCATACCTGGCAATTCTCTCGCTGTGGAATGCTGGGGCTGCGATGATGGTGAAGCTGGCACAGTGGAGAATGGTTGCACTGTTGATGAGAAACCTAATTAGACTGTTGTAAGTAGACATGTAGTCTAAGCCCTAACCTAGACAAGGGCGTAACACTTTGTCATTGGAAGGAAAAAGTTCGCAACACTGATATATGTTCCCACAGTCTAAATTTATTAATGCCACAATGTAGGCTAATGTGGCTCCTTGCTTGAAACATTACATTGTAATGCAAAGCTCCTTGCTCGAAACGTTACATTGTGGTTAGATAGGCACTGTGTAACCTTGTGAAATGGAAAAATACAAGCGCTCTTTGGAATTCAGGAACAACTGATAGCAACAAAAGAGGAAATATTTCAGCTTGAAAATAGGAAGAAAAATTGTACAAAATGAAAAATAGAGGTAGCTAGCTAGTGCAGATGTAGTAGGTTGGAAATGCTATATGTTTAGTTTTTATTGAAACAGACACACCCCCCCCCCCCCTATTTTTTGTTAATAATGGAACTATTCTTTATAGTCTTTACATCAAGGTAATACACTTTCACATCAGTAGATGGTACTCTGGCGCTGCTGTGGATCCACTAGGGAGACCGTAGCTACAAGCTCAGCCCATGCGCAGCTCAGAAATAAACAAGCTCTGGCTTGAGCAAGACGCTAACTTTGGTCCTCTCTCTATCGATCCACAGGTACTGCAAAACTCATTTTTCTACCTTTAGCTTGGTTCAGGATCTAATGTGAATGCAGTATTTATTGTTTTGTAATGTTTTAACATGATTTTGAGATGTGTGTAGCAAGCTTCGTTTTGTAGCTAATTGTTCCGATGGGCGTTGTCATGCTGAATAGTTCTTTCCATGAACTTCAGTTTTACACAGTAGTTTTATAAACTGTGTATATATAGGCTACACATTGCTTCCTAGCATGTGTAACCCTTGCGCCGGTCTTGATTTACCCTCGGTCTGCTGCCGGTAACACAGACATCAATGAAATTGAGTTATTGAGATTTGCCTTATCGATAACTAGCTAGTTAGGTACAATGAGAGTGAATGTGTTAGGTTTATGCCTACCTTGCGAAAGTACTGTACATATGCCCTTAGTTGACACTGCAGGCATAACTTGATCCGACCGTCTCAACGTTACTTTGCTCCTCTGAGGCTTTGGCTCGTTGTCAGATGATCCATCCGATGCATCTTCCTCGCCGACCCACGACACATCGCTCAACCCGCGAGACCTCCCCATCACTCAAAGAATTCAGCAATGCTAATGCCTCATTGACATCCATGAATCTTTTTTGTCGATCCATTTTGTCTATCTTTTTTTTTATTTTATAATGAATGGCACAAAAAACGCGCAGTTCCTAAATAGGCTACACGACTTTGTTATACCATTCAAAGACACGGGAACAATGGAATGGGATATACAAAAAAAAAAGGAACAATAAAATATAAATAACACATGTTGCGTGGCAACTGAAATTCACAAACACAAACCGTGTGAAAAGAAATGCCGTTATATGTTAATAGGCTACGCCAAAAATAAATACTTTCTACGGTGGGTAAATTTTACCTGCTGGCGCTTATAGGTATAAATGCCTCAAACTTTTTTCTGTTTTTGTCTATAACTTTCTTACATTAGGAGGTGCTTAACTCAATTTTAGGAAAACTGGGAGACAGGATTTTTTTATTGAAACAGAGTTACATATACTTGAAAAACAGAAACGGGTAAATTTTACCCCGTGGCGGTTTTAGTGTTAAATGGTATTATTAAAGTTATCTTTAGGTTGCAATAAATTTCATTATACATGTGATTTAGAAAGTGCTTGTGAGGAATGGGTTTCAGTCTGTCACATTTGGCTAACATTTCCATGTTTTTTTCCCTGGCAATACACACAGGCTGTAGGCAAAGAGATTTTTAAAAAATTATTTTTAATTGGGAGAAATATCCCTTTGCATACTTGGTTCTAAGGCACATGACTAAAAGGAATTCATTAAAGACATGGGTACTCAATGAACCCCATCATTTGAAAGGAATTATTTCAATATAAATAATTGTATACTGTTTAATCAGTGCCTTTAAATTGTAGGTAAAACATGTTACATTTTAATAACATTGGATTTATTTTGTTTCTCTAGGCATGTTTTGTGGGAAAGAAAATTATTGTGGATGAAAAATTGTTGAATGAACTTTGGACAGACTTGAGTATTTGATTGACATCCGAAACAACTGGAATACTTCGCAGCACAGAATAGGAAGCCGACATGTTCCCCAGTCATGGAGCAAAATACTTGGAGAATGGAAAATACATGGGATAATTCTCTGTCACCAGCAGAAGAAAAGAATTCAGAGAAGTGTCTATAGAATAGAAGAAGCCGCAGATACATGAGAGAATGGATCTACAAAAGCTGTTGAGACAGGAGCTTACTGAACTTCAAAATTTGTATAAGGATGGCAAGGATCGAAATGACAATCCTGTCAAAATTATAGAGGACAAGATCCGCATCGCTTTGAATGTACCACAGGGATGCTGGTTTCCTGCTAGTCATTCTCTAAAGGGTCTCATAGAGGACATCAGTGGACAGTTAGACACACTACAGAATCTCTCGCTCTCAGTCAAAATGATTTCAGATGAAGATATTTTAAGGAATGCATCTGGAGGTCTAGCTTTAGAAGGGGTTTACAAAACCAGCAATCCACAGGACTTGCTGGCAAAAAGAGAGCAGCTCATTGAGGTTCCAGATTCCTTTTCAATTACTGATTCGCAACAAAGTGCCATTTATGGGCAGAAAGAGTTTTCATCCCAAAAGTCCCAAACTGTTTATCAGGAAGTCATGGAGAAACTGGGCTTAAGCTTCAGCGACTTGGTGAAGGCAGGATCCCAGGGCATTGGCTTTGGAAGCACAGAAGAGGAAATCAAATTAAGGGAGGCAAAGGAAAAAGGTGCTCATTCATATGAAGAGACATACATCTGCAACACAAAGTACAGCTACATCCCACTAGCTTCCAGCATTATTGAGAAAAATCAACTCAAACTTTCCTCTGGAGCAGTACATGCACTTAAAGACATTGAAGCAGTCATTATGCATGGTAAAGACAGTGAAACAGTAACTTCTAGAATTGCCAAATTCTATGATAGATTTGGTTCACATGTGAACCAGGGCCCTATACACTTTGGAGGGATTTTCTGGTGGAGAGCTTCTGCTGCAGTTTTCAGTAGCGATGATCTGTCAGATATTAAGTGGGTGACATCAGAGGCTCTGAATTATTTTGTCAGTGCTGGATATTATGGAATTCCTCAAAAATCTTGGACCAGAGGAATAGCATCCTCTCCACATCTGAAAGGGTCTTCCACTAGAACATCCGATGAAGCCTTGATGAATCAAGTTGAACTTTCAATCAGTAAAACTGGTGGTCCTGCTGAGGTTGATGATCACTTGCAGTGGAAGTCCCATCTTGTGACTAATAACAGAACCTGGAGTGTTATTGATAGAGGAACAACCCTGATTCCTGTGTGGGAAATACTCATAGCTGCTCATAAAGATGACTTCAAAGACATTTTGAATTTAAGCAAAATATTAATGGAAGGATACACAGATATCACAAAGGTAAATGTACAAAAGGTATTGGAAGATACTACTGAGGCAGAAATAGCAAAAGGTCTGATTCAGTCAGTAGTGCATTGGTCTGCTTCAGAATGTTTATCTCACTTGACAGAACTACAGAATTTAAAATGCAGCCTTCTTGAGAAAACAGGATCCCACAACATCTGGATTCATATTTGTCTCTCTAATGAGATGCTTCAAAATTATCTGTTGGATGTGGCTGCAGTAAACAGCTATTCCATAGATGTAAGAACATTGATGTGCTCTCTTTTGGAACCTCATGCATTCGCAGTTAAGAAATTTCCAAACGGAAAGAAAATCTTGGCATGGATCAATCAAACTCAAAAAGATGCAAACAGAGTCATTTCTGCTGCCACCAGGCCTCAGGCCAACCTGTTACAAACAGAATTGACAGCATCCATGGATGAAGACAGAAAGGTATCATCAAAAGTAGAAGGAGAAGGACTGCAGCTCATAAAAGCACATTCGGAGGGCAAACGTTCATTCATTGAATACAGCCTTGGTGGTTGGAAATATCTAGGGAGTGCACTTAAAGCTATAGTCATGGGGACGCAGATGAATGACGGAAGAGCAGAGCCAAAGGATACAGTCTACAAGAAGGATAATTCACTACTGAAGCAAGTGCCATCCTTATCTCAGATTCAAATAACAGATGAGGAAAATACACCCGAAAATGACACTGCATGTAAAAAAAGAGACAGCCTCATGAATTTGCTTCAAAAGCTTGGTCTGGCTGACTCTTACCCCAAAAAGATGTCACAAGCAAAAGTTCTTCTCATTGACACTTTATCGCTAAGTGTAAATCAACCGAGGTCAGAGAAAGAGCTGAGCTCCCACTACCTCTACAAGCTCACGATGTTGGACTACAGAGCCAGGTACATGTTTATAAAGCATGACACAAGTAGCATGGATTTAGAGGATGCTGGAGCCACTGTTGACAATGATGATTTTTTTGATTTTAGTGACAACATTTTCCTGGATGTGAGCTGCACAGAGACACAGATTCATCCAATGGATGTTCACATGGCAGTTTTCCATTGTGCCAATGACTTCTTGCGACAGTACATTGTCAAAAAGCTCTCTACTTGCCAATTTGCAATTCCCTTCCTAGTACCTGACCCCTGTACGGAGGAGGTTGAATTCCCCTTCTGGGTCCTGCAATACATCAGTAAATCATGGCAAAGTAACACAAATTCTACAGCTGACAGTCCTGGAAAGTACAAGAGCAGAAAAATGTCCTGCACACCAGTCCCAGTTGTTTCCTTTATTAGAATAGGTGAGTCCAATTCGAACTCCAAGTCCCAAATATTGAATGGTGTCATTAGCAAACAGAGGCACAGTGTATTTTTTCACCGCCATTGCAAGGGGAGCACCAAAGACAGCTTGCTCATGAATGGAGTTGTGGAGATTGCATGGTACTGTCCAGGAGGGAAGGAAGATGACATATTCGATGACTGTGTGGCCTTTCTGAACCTTCATGGTGATGCAGCAAAGCATCAAAAACAGCTTGAGTTTCTTCAGGCAGTAAGTACTGTCAATGTGCTTCTGCTTTCAGAGCATCCTTTGGATGAAGCCGAAAAAGCGATTTCCCAGAAACTCTCTAAGTCTCCAGTCCCCTTGATATGCATGTTCTCAGGGAAAGAACTCATTCAACGGTCAAACAATCCTACCAAAGTTAGGCTAGCCGCAAAGAACAGGAATCATGCTGAATTTACAGAAGAACTGATTTTAAGTATCAGACAGTGCATTGGTGAAAATAAACAGACAACAAACATTGACATGTGCCGTCAAGTTGCAATTCAACAACAGTTCAAAGTGAATGAAGTTCACAAAACATATCAAGAAGGTTATGAACAGGCTCATACATTAATTAGTCTTTTGAAGGAGGAAAGGTCTTCCGCTGTGAAGGAGAAGGTTTTGCCCCTTCAGGGTGATTTGTGGCATGAATGGTGTAGAAAAAACAAAGAGCAGTATCGCTTGCAGTGCAAAGAAAAGGAAAGCATTGAACAGCAGCTGAGTGAAATCTCAGCTAAAATGGAAGCAATCAGAGAGAGTCAGCTATTTAAGGCCACACCTCTTAATGACTTTGTAAGATCATTCATAGAGTGCTTAAGTAAACCTAATAGTTCCCAAGACACAAAACTCTACACATTGCAGTGGCTCACAATCTTCCTGGATGATCTTACCACTGATGTACTTGCAGAGCTTGAAGTGGACTATCAATCAACCTGGAGAAAAATGAGAGAAGTACCAAAGGACAAGGAAAAAACATCTCATGTCAATCAAATGCAATCAAAACTCAACAACATATCTGACAAAATGGCTGCAACAACCATTAGCCTCCAGCATCTTATGAGAGAGGTTGGTCAACTGTATGAAGCCAGTCAAACAACACCAAAAGCACCAGGACCAACAAAACAATTATCCACTATTCTGCCTAAAATTGGGGCAGATATGCTGCTTTATGGGTGTCCACTTGAACTAATGGATGGAGATGCTGCCCATGTGCCTTTAACATGGATTGAAGCTGTTATGGATGAACTTGTTAAAATTCTTGGAGACAGAAAGTTATTTGTTCTGTCCATTCTAGGGCTTCAAAGCTCTGGGAAATCCACACTGCTGAACACCATGTTTGGTGTTCAGTTTTCTGTGAGCGTAGGAAGGTGCACCCGTGGAGCCTTCATGCAGCTCATACCGGTAGACTCCAGCATCAGAAATAAACTGGGATATGACTTTGTCCTCATTGTGGACACAGAGGGACTCCGATCACCAGAACTCAGTACAAAGCTATCAGTGAACCATGACAATGAGCTTGCCACTTTCATTATTGCAATTGGTGACATAACTGTAATAAACATTATGGGGGAAAACCCAGCAGAGATGCAAGACATCCTTCAGATTTGCATGCAGGCTTTTTTGCGAATGAAACAGGTCAAAATTGCACCAAGTTGCATTTTTGTACATCAGAATGTTGCTGATGCATCGGCTGGAGAAAAGGCTATGGAAGGGAGAAGACGTCTCCTGCAGAAACTTGATAATATGGCTACCATAGCAGCAAAGGAAGAGAGCATTGATAGCATTAATGAGTTCAGTGATGTAATACAGTTTGACATTGAATCCCAAGTGTTCTACTTCAAGAATCTTCTGGAGGGGGATCCTCCCATGGCCCCACCAAACCCTTCCTACAGCCAGAATGTGCAAGAACTGAAAACCAAGCTGCTAACAATTGCAGAGTGGAAAACAGAGCATACATTTTCCTCATTTTCAAAATTCAGATCACGGGTTGGTGACGTTTGGAGAGCACTTTTACAGGAGAACTTTGTTTTCAGTTTTAGAAACACAGTTGAAATGATGGTGTACACTTCTCTAGAAGAAAAGTATTCAGCATGGTCATGGGAGCTGAGAAAATATGCTCTGGAGATGCAGAGCAAACTCTGCAACCAAATTGGCAGCAACTTGATTCAGGATGTGAATGTACTAGAACTGATGAAGCATTTTGACAATCAAGTCTATAATCAACTGCAACAGGACATAGAAAGGTATTTCAAAGAAGACAAACATAGAGAAACTCTTATAACATGGAGGGTGAACATTGACAAACGTTTCAGGAACCTAAGAACTGAACTCATTGATGGGACAGTAAAGAAATGCAAAGAACTAATTACCTCCAAGAATAATAGATCAGAACTAGACCTGAGGAAAACGGAATACACTGCTGAGTTGACCAAGCAGAGCAAAGCCCTGGCATCCAATCTAAAAGCACAGCGCCTTGACGACAAACAAGTAACAAAAGAATTTGACAAACTCTGGGCGAACTGGACAGCTAAAGTGGTCAAAGCACACATCCCCAATGAGTGTGTGAATGTAAAGGCTGCAGTGGAGGCAATCCTCCAAAAAGACTTTGAAAAACAGCCAAATGTCTTTCAGAAAATAAAAGGCGCAACAGGTAATTTTGAGTTTGACAAGAAAAAACATGTTTTTCAAAATATTATTGAAATGATAAAATCATGGGGAAAGGCTTTCTCTCAACAAGTTAAACAATTTCTACAAGAAGTGAGTCATTCTGTCGAAGCATATGTCACTGCAAAAGAAACCAGCAAGGAGGATTTTGATACTTGCTTCATTTATGAGATACTAAAAAAAATTGAGAGGACCATTGCTCAATTTGAGCGCTCCTCAGGCAAGCTTAAGTTTACAAATGAATTCAAGGCAGACTTGTCTATTCATCTTTGCCTGAAATATGTTTCAAGGTTTCAGAGGATGCAGAAAACCTTTAAGACTGCAAACCATCCACTGACATATCTGGAAAGCCAAAGAGACAAGTATCTCCAAGCATTCAGAAACTATTGCAAAGGAGCAAATTCTGTAACGATATTTGTTGATTTTCTCTGTAAACACATCAAGCCAGAATTTCTGACTGCAGTGAATGAGAAAACCAGTCAGCACATTGCAGGTGAAATGAAATCCAACAATCCAGCTTTTAACAGCAATAGGTCAAACTTTGAGAATCACATACTGAAACATCTGGCAACTGTGGAGGACTTCAGCTCATTTGCTGAATACATTGACTTCCCAAAGAGATATTTTGAAAGATTTATCCAAGAAAAGACCGATAACTTTTGCAGTGATACTGGAAAACTGCATATGATGCATGAGGAAAATCTTGGAACCCTCAAAAATCTCATTTTATCAACAAGCACAGAAGCAACTAGAGAAGTGGAAGATAAGAAAGGAAATGCATCCATGTGGCTTGACTGCTTCTGTAAAACATTGGGGGAGCACATGGTAATAAACAGAAATGATTTGCATACCATTGAAAATGAAGACATTGAAGACTGGAAGTTTTTCAAAGATGTGATGGCCAAGTCTCTTGATGAAATTCTGAAGGATGAAAAAGCAATTGACATGGAAACTTTGAGAAAGAAACCAACTGAATACCTCTTCAACCAGTTGCAGGGGTGCTGGGCACAGTGTCCTTTCTGCAAAGCCATCTGCACAAACACCATCCCCAACCATGATGGAGAACACAGTGTAACGTTCCACCGTTGTGATGCACTTGCTGGCTGGCACTACGAGGGCACAGATCATTTTTCAGTCAATTTCTGCACCACAGCTGTCAGCAGTGATCAACAATTCATTCCTCATTGGAATGAGAATGAGAGTATCCCCTACAAGACCTACAGAAAAGCTGGAGACCCTTACAATAAATGGAACATTACTCCAGATGGCAGTGTGCAGCGCTACTGGAAATGGTTCATCTGTAAATTTCAGGAACAATTGGAGAATGAACATGAATTCAAATTTGTGGGTCCTGGTGCAATCCCAAATGAATGGAAAACGTACACAAAAGAATCTGCTTTGGAAGAGTTAGAATAATTGAGAATGAGCACACATGCACCCAGTTTGCATAAAATCATTTAGTCCGCCATTGAAATTGAACTACATGTTATGCAGTGAAGATACTTAAGTGAATGTTATTTATATACTGCAGAACAATCTGCTAATCTAACTGTTTTACTGGAGGTGAAAGGAGTATGAAAAGTCCCACTGAAATGAGGTTCTGAACTTTTTGACTGTTTTTTTGTGCATACAATTAGATAAATCTGAGAGAAAAAAAAACAAAAACTTTATTTTGGACATAATATAACACTTCTTTCTTCACATTTTAGTGTGAATTTTTACACAATCACTAATACCACAGAAAGAACAGTAATCAGACAGCTAGCCGTGCATAGCAGCAGATACAAAAAACAAGGAAAGCGACAGTTTGCAGGACAAAAAAGGTCAGCCAGAGAGAGACTTTCTGAAGGAGGGACTAAAAACAAAAATTGAGGACATTCATCTACAAAAAAGAGAGTAGCGATTGAATAGGGTGGAGAAGCTTCTGTGGTTGGGACGAGTGCAAACCAATCACACGGATGGCAGGAAGTGCAAGTCGCCTGTTGTCCTGTTGGCTGCAGTATAGGACTTTGAACCTGACCCTGGCAGAAATCACAGACAACCACAGAAAGCAGACAACAGAACCACAGAAAACAGACATTTGACTATTTTGAGAATGACTCAGAAATGTTGCAGGGAAATGAGGCTGCCCTCATAGTCTCTGAAAATACCTTTCACTCCCTCAAAGGACAAGCAAAATGTGAGAGAGCAGAACACAGTGGTCTGACTAATGAGCCTTGCAAAACAGACCAAGCCTCACCGCCACTACAGAGGACAGAGCCCCACACTCTGACACCCCTCACCCAAACCCACAGGTCCACACCAAGGTGGCTCAGATGAGGAAGGGGAGCTAGTGGGGCTAAGAGAACAAGGGCAAATTAGGCAGAAATCAGACCTGATCCCCAAAAAACAAGTGGGGGGTTTCTTTCCCAAGTGGTTATTGCTGCTTGCTTTCCAAACATCATCATATCATCATCTTGCTGCAGAACATTAATCAACTAGTTTCATTTTTAAAAATAAAAAAATAATGTGATCACATCAAGAAAAAATGATTCATTCAGGAAAAAGTAATCATATTTTGAAACATGGAACATCTTCAATGTTCATTGTGCATGTATATGTTAATTATTTTTTAAATCTCTATTTGATGAATATAAAACATTTTATCAAAATGTGACATCCCTACCATAGGTCATTCTGTTTATTTTTTTTTACATTTAATTGACAAAGTGTATTTTTCTTTTCAATATATATCAAAGTGTGATTTTCTTATAGATTTGTTGAGTTTTCTATATTAATGAACATAATTGTATATTAATTAGAACCTGTTTTACATTATGACATAACCATATATAACCAGCAAACATGCAAAGGAACCTCCCTATCAAAGACAATAGGGATGAATAAATGCTTGCAAAGATGAACAAGATTCATAGATGATTGGGAGTAGAAATAACAAAAATATCTTATGTTTTACTTTTTATTATTTTTAAGTATTCAGTAGTTTGACTTGTATTATCCATAAGGGTTTTATGTAATTTTAGATACCTTTATTTAACTTTATTGAAGTGTTCATAGAAAATGTATGTCTTATGAATTACAATTAAATTAAATGATATTCCAACTTCCTGTGTCTCATGCCATTATGAAATCTGCAATACGCTATATGGGTAACAATAAAAAGGCAGGGCTTCCTCCTCCACAGTGAAAGCAGAATCATCAGTCTCAATATATCAATATATACAGTATGTAGTTAATTCTAAGACTGTCAATATAGATTTAGTTTTAAGATCAAATAGTTAGATGAAATAGTTAGTAACCAATACACAAAACATGAGCACATGTGCTCATAATTGTTTCTTCACATACACACCTTCATTGTGATTAATATTATTGCTAATTTGGGAAGTTGTAGGGGGTATTTTTGAGATGATATTACAATGGATATTCAATTTTATAGTATTTAGCACTAGTTCCAATAATTAATTTCTTGCATGTTTGTAGGTTCTGCTACACAGTGTTGCTCTTACCTCAGTCATGTATAAATATTTGCACCAAAAACTTTAGATCAAAGCAAAATGAATTGACAGGGTAGTTGAAACGATAGTCTGCCTTCATCCCCATTACACTTATTGCATATATTAGTTGTACCCCATGCATGCATTGCTTCTCTTCAAGGTTCTATGTGTAGAACTTTGGTTTAAGGGTCTTGTAATCTCCAATTCCCAACTGGAATTGGGAAATAGGATAATTTCTAATCGATTGGCCAGACTGCTGTTCATCAAATGTGCTATTGGCCCGGGCCTTCTGCTATCCAGGGGAGAGCCCACTGAAGCCACACTTCTTGAGAGTAAAACTGTCAAAATAAAGGTTTGTACTCATGTCATTTAGAGCAATAAATGAGCACTGAAGGACGGATTCAAACTTTTCTAGAGAAGCAAAAGCCAAATTTAATTTCAATTTCAGTGTGATTTGTTTCAACCAGGGGCAGACATGGTTGGACAGAAGACAAAAACAATCTGGGCTCACCTTCCAAAACATCTTGGCAAATTACTGTTAATAAATATGCCACTGTTTTTGTATAACTGCGAGACATGTATGTGCTTTCATTGCATTGTTGTGTGGAGTTTATTAGGGTTTAGCCTGCATGCAGGTTACAATATACTGGTTGCATGAAACTCAGTACAGTGCATTGAAACAATTTTATACCAATCATTCTAAAGACTTAAGGCTTGTAACAGATTTTGTCCAGTAGATAGAGTGTGTGAGGGAGTCAGGCAGCAGTTAGAGCAGCAAAAGAGTGGCAGGAGACAAAAACGTCTGTTCACCCAGGTTTATTTACAGGAGACGTGCTTCAAACCCAGAACCGGTGCAAAATATGTACAGGTGACAACACGACAAAATATATATACAACAAATACCATAAACAAAACAAAAAGGAGTAAACACAGTAGCCTATGCCTAGTAGACCCTACTTGTTGGAATAAGCTGCGTGTCTAGCATGACCACTCAGCACACACAAAAAAAAAAAATCCCCGCCCAGGAGGACTTTTCCTCTGGCTTATATAGCCCAAGCCCCTCCCCCAGAAATCCTATCACAAAAAAAATGAAGTTTTTTCCCTTTATCATTATGTCTTATTTTACATTTACATTTCAAGAACAAACAATAAATAATTACTATGCATAAACAAATGAATGTGAATAATGAATTGCCCATTACGGAAAACAAAAGCAAATGCATACATCCTCTCCCCTTGTGATTTCACACATGACGTGTCCCAAACATCCCCATGGTATGGCCCGCGCTTCCTTGGAAGGCTTCCACAAAAACCGGCTGGATGTTTTGTCAGGGTTCTGTGTCTTCCCCCTGTGTTGTTTCTCTGTTGGGCCGCCAGATGGCAGCACCTCGGTTGTGTGTTCTGTTAATTGTTTTATTGGTTCTCATTATTCAATTATTAGTTGTGTTTTGTCTCGTGTTCCCCTCCCTCTCTGTGGCTTGATTGTTCATCGTGCCCTCCTGTGTCTCGTCTGTGTCTTTCTATTTAAGTCTCCCTCTCCCCGACTCAGGCGCTGGAATCTTCTGCTTTGCTTGCTTTGGTTTTGTTAGTTTGGTTTGCCGCCCGCCCGCCCGCCCGCCCGCCCGCCCGCCCGCCCGCCCTGTTTCCCTCGTTTTTTCTTGAAGATTTTCGTTGTTTGTAAAAACCGCCCTGCGAGGCCCTTTGTTCCGTTTTCCCTCATTAAAGTCTTATTTTCCCCATTTTTGGACTTTCAGTTTTTTACTCTGCGTTTGGGTCCATTCCCGCACCCACTCCTGACATGTTTGGTTGGTGTTTGTTAACTTAATATAATGCAAAATAAAACTATGTTTAACATGAATGTTACATTTTACCTTCAATAATCAATAAATCTTTCCCCCCCCCACAAATTTACAACAAACAACGGTACTGCTACCAATTTCATTTAACAGAAATTGCGGTCGTTTAAAAAAAAAAAAAAAAAAAATTAAATTCGCGGTAGAACGAGCATTGTTCCTTTTCCGTTTTTGCCATATTTTCTCATTCTCATTCATTTACAATTCACCTTCAGAACACACACAAACAATGGTAAGTACATTTTTTCCCTCCTTCCTTCACATTACTTTATATGTTTGTTAAGTTGTACATCAATTAAAAGAACATGAACAGGGGTTTAAATGCATTCGATCATGTGCGCATGCTTAAAACTGTAAATGTCCACAGGTCATGGTTTCACTCCATGACAGAGTGATTTGGCCGTTTTATTCTACCGTCACTCTGAAAAATAAAACACATCTTTAGTTTTACCCCATCATTTGAGAAGTACTGATAATGGGTAGGGGTCTCTACAGAGCACTTCTGGCCTACTGTTATAGGGCTCCCAGAGTTAAAATTCAAGCTATTAGTTCTGTTTCTTCTGTTTAGGTTGGGATTATGTTTATATTGTTTGGACATTTGTTTATTATTGCTGGTGAGACAGGGTTGCGCAGCTCTGAGTGGATGCATTGTTTACCCGGCATACATTGTGTACCCAGTTTGCTTAGTAGTATACTTGCACCTCAGCCCTGGCCCCAGCTCCCTTCCCTTGGGCCCTGATGTGAGAGTTTAGGGAGTTTTTTTTAACTTGTGAGAAACTCAGAGGTCTAAAACTTGTTGTGGGTACAGATATCATAGGTCCAGGGACTCCCGCATCTCAGAGACTCAGAAGTCCTGTGGCATGATACCTTCCACCAATCTCAGAGGTCTAGACTTGGGTTCCACATGTGGCAGATTCCAGATGGTCTCCAAACCCTTTGCAGACTAGACTGTAGCTGCACTCTCATCGGGCTGGAGACTTGTATCTGCCGTGTAACCATGGGTCCTGTTAACATTACATCGGGCTTGGTATTCAGAGGTCCAGTGATCACTGGCACAGGCCTCGATCTCTGGGACTTATAGGCATGGCTCCCCCAGGACAAATTCCAGATGGTCTAAAGACTTGTTACAGCCTGTGTCTGCACTCTCAGGGGACTCGCACCAGATCCAGTATCAGTGTTCATTAAACTTAGTCTCTGGTGCCAGAGCCTGAAGTCCTAGGCTATGCATCCAACCCCATAAATGACTTAAATTCTACTACTAGGAACTCAGAGGTCTGAAACATGTCATTTAGTACACAGAGGTTTCTTATAAATGACTTATATCTAGTATTAGAACTCAGAGGTCTCTTCTAAATTGCACCCAGCCCTGTGTGAGCAGCGGGGCTCTGAGTCCGAGATGCAAGCATACCTACCACAGTGACCAGAACACTGCACCTCAGTCTGTATGCACTGGCTCTAGTGGGTCTGCATTTAATCAGGAGCCACAATATCTTGTCATTCTGCGAACCGTTTTCAAGGAAGTCTACTTGATTTGATATTGAAAATAATCAATAGAAACAATAGAAACTTGCAAAATAAATCTAATATTATCATAATAAAATGTTCAGTAAAAATGATTTTCTTCTTCACAAAATACATTCTCTGGCCACCGGGAGTTTTGGTTATAATATTTTAAATAAAATTGCAACAATCAAAATGGTGGATAAGTATAGGCTACCTGACGTGGAAAAAGAGCACCACTTCTTTTAGAAAATAATATTTTTTTATTATCAAATTAAATATTACGTATTTCCTTGATTAACAAGCTTGTCAATGATTGGCTGATTTGATCCTATAGAAGCATTTATTCAACGAAACCTGCCTACACTATTTGCATAGTGTTGCCCATTAAATGCTTGGGGGTCCAGCATATCATCATGTGTCCTCACCAGATTCAGTGAGAACACAGCTTGAGACCAAAACCAGCATGCACAGTGTGTCCCTAGAGCTGGGATTGGGAATGACTGGCTCAGTAGGACTGCTGCTTTCACATCCAGCTGTCATTTACACACACTGACCAGCAGAGGGCACTTTTGTTTAAACATCATGCTCCAGCAGGAATGAGACTGCTGACATCACTGCAACGCCTCACAATTTAACTTTTTTTTTGTCTCCCCATTCATTATAAAGTGACTTTTGTTCTGAGCTCTGTGTGCTCTCAGCTTTCCTTTCAACCTAATCCCATTGAGGTTATACAGATAAACAAGTTTAAGTAGTAAACAAGATAAACAAGTTATTATAGTTTGATTGTTCTGACTGTTCAGCAACTATTTAGTCCTCTTTCATATAGCTGGCTTGAAGCGCATCTGGCATCTTCTTTTAGTTTTTTGTTAGGACACTTCTCCTCTCTGTATCAACTTTCAACATCCCCACAGCATCGCTCACTTTCTTTCAGAAAAAAGAAACTGTGCTTTTCACTCGCACATTTCGACCACAGTAAATGTTTCATGTGCACACACAATGTCTTCAGATGTCATTCATGAGATTATCAGTAAAATGCAGCTAAAATGCAGAAGTTGGCATGAAGCAACAAATATTGCCAGATGGAACCCACAAACCCTACACTGAACATAGATGTATTTACAAAGGCTGTTTCCTGGATTACCAGAATTTATTTTGCTGAACATTTTACAGTGAAGCAGGTTTACTGTTTTGTTCGAAGCCTGCTGTGTGTTTTGACAAGCTAAGCAAAGCTTTTTTTGGCTCAATAAGCAGTTTTTTTTTTTTTTACCTTTATTTACCCAGGGTAGGTTTGCTGAGCACTGATGCTCTTTTGCAGCAATGCCCTGCTTCAGTTATTGAAGGAATGAAGACCCACAACATGGGAAATGACCAATAGGTATGTCTGTTACAAAACATTTCAATTAAAGTCATGCAACATAAATTCTTCATCAAAGGTATCAGTATGAGGATGAATAACACGGTTGTGAGCTAATGTTTCCTTTGGAAAGAAATGGGAGTTTCATATCACAGGTACATCATGTTTTCTCTGTCCCTGTATTGATTTTGAGGTCACATTCCTCTGCATCTGTGTGAGCCTGATGATTATCAGGGGACACAGTGATTGTGTGTCCCAATGTAGATCACCAAACAAGAGGGAAGAAAGGTGTGTGTGTGTGTGTGTGTGTGTGTGTGTGTATGTTTGTTTGTTTGTGTGTGTGAGAGTGTGTGTAGCATACAGTGCCCTCCAGAATTATTGGCACCCACAATTAACAAAAATGTTTATGTTCTTTGATGACTTTCCATTTAATTAATTCAATTGAAATGAAAATGATTCCAACTCTGGTGATTTGTGTGTGAGTTAGTGGAGTGGGAAAGTGTGTATGCTTTGGCTTGTGAGTCTGGGAGTCCAGGACACATTTACTGTGAGGACTTCACAGTAGTTCATATTTTTATCCTTATTGATTGGGTACAGTGTTGAGTAGGACTGTAAATGGTTTCTGACTTAATGTGTGCTCAGTTTGAAAAATTAAATTATTCCCCAAATTTTAAGTCCGTTTCAGTCCATTAATTAAACACAAACTGTACACACCACACATGACATGCACTTGCACATTCCCTCAAGCCTCAAACACACACACGCACATGCGCACACATCATGATATACACACACCATGTTGATTTTGCACATCACACAATCAAAAAGACAATTTTCTGTTCAATGATAATGCAAGTTATTTGAATCTAAGATAATTTGGTTCATATTTGGCTGGTTTCATAGACACAGATTAATCTCAGTCCTGGACTAAAATTAATTTTGTATGTAGAATCTCTATTCAAAACAGAATTTAATCTAGGACTAGGATTAAACAGAATTTAGTCTATGACTAGGATTAATCTGTCTCGGGAAAACTGACCCATTGCCTTTGGTACACATTGCATTTCATTTTGGAAATAAATACAAACTGAAATCTTTGTTTCAGTGCTAATTGATATATCTTAACAACAGAGGAACTATCCACTCCTTTACCCAAGCACATAAAAATACTCCAAAGCACACATAGATTTGTGGACAAACTCCCTTCCCCCTATCAGTATGCTGCTGAGATCAGATATTGGTCATTTGGTATTGGACCTCCTCCTGTAACATTCCAGACTGAAACCGCCCATCAGGCTAGGCACAGATAACGTGTCTTAAATAAGGTTACTTGGCTAGACACTGATAATGTATAAGATGTTTCCCTACATGTGCATTATTCAATGTTATTTATCGCACACCATGTGCTGCGAGTTACTGTTAGAAATTCCAAATTGTTATAATAAAAAAGCAACTAGAATTATCTAATAGTGTCTAAACTAAATCAACAAAGGTACAAAAGTATCAGAAGGTATTTGGAAGAAATCCAAGTTTAAAGTCACATTCTTTAGCCTCAATAGCCTCTCGATACACACTGGGAAAAATAAAAAAAAAAAAGCCAATTTATGTGACTGTGAACCCACTACAATGGAAAAATCTACAAAAGAAGAAAGAAAAGGCAGATTTACAATTTCAGCATGTGTGCACACTTTTGTGAAATAATATGTGAGTGTGTGTATGATTTCACAATATATGTCTATAAGCTAATGTGTGTAGAATGTGTCTGTGTGTTTCCAGACCATGAACTACCCTAACACTCCCACACACACTGCACACAGCAAATCCATGTACTCTAATCATATTGTATACAAAAAATTTCCACTACCTTTCAGTGGGAGATAACTGTCGCCATAACCTTGACACTATACATTACGCCTACAGCAGACCCAGCTACCTCACTGTGAAAAAAAAACAATGGTCATCCCTATTAAATCTCCTGTTATGTACATGGATCAGTTAGGCTACATCATTTATTTTCCCAGGTAAATTTTGACCTGCAGTAGTGTTGTTGAACAACCTCCTAGTTCATCAAAGGTATTTCACTCTCCAGTTTTACCTTCCCACCCGTGAGACTGAAAATCTTTTGTACGATCCATACAGACATAATTCATTTGCATGATAAACTACTCATTTTCATAACATATTTTGCAGCACCTTATTGATTATATTTGCCACGGTAGCAAGATGCATATGCTTTGTTTTATTATCTCTTTTTCGCATGTGTGCATTTCCCAGACATTTTGCTTGTCTTGATGACTTGATATAATGAACAAATTCACAATTTTTGCACTTCAGATCACAAAAATACAACTCACTTGTGTATTTAAATGTGAATTGAAGAAACAAAAGAGGCATTTTTTCCTGAAAAAAACTATTTTTGCTAAATTCCACAAATATGAAAAAAATTATACATATACACTTTTGACTGTTTTTTAAAATCACACAACCGTATGGATGATGGATGGGGAGGGATTGATGGGTTTGTACTAAGTGATCTGTTCACACTGCAAATGTGAACTGATGAGTGTCTGTATGTGAATGGCTGCGTGTGAGTTATATATTTTGCATTTGTAGCAGGTTCTGCTGGTTTTGCAGTCTTTCTCGGAAGGGAAGGTGTGCCTTCTCTTCCACTTACTTCCCCTTGCTGTGACCTCAGGCAAGACTTCAGATGGATCGGGGCCAAATTCCTCCACTTCAGTAGTCTTCACAAAGAACGCAGATGGTTGGGGGTCTGGGAAGGTGCTGTCTTAAGCATGCGGGCATCACAACAGCTTTTCCCAACTGCTCAAGGAATATACTCCTCCTGGGAAGTTTTCCTCTTTTCCATCCTGGGTCCACCTCAGTCCAGATCACAAATGCATTGTTTGCACTTACATCAGTGATATTGTAAAAAAAAAATAATAATAATAATAATTACCAGCAGGCTATCATCCTCTTTCAGTTGTGTGTTCCTGTAAGCTTTTCAAGGTTGTCCACTTTTTCCTTGTTGTAAACAACTATTTGACTATTCCTTCGTTCTTGACTTTGACTCTCGTTTTGCTCTCTGCTTGCCATGTAGTGACTCCGGTTAGTTAGTGTGCTCCCAGCTGAATCCTTCCATTGGGTCACAACTTTGTTATTTTGTTTTGTTATTTTTCCTTTATTATTTCTTAACCCTCCTGTTATGTTGCGGGTCAAATTGACCCTTTTTAAAGTTTGAAAATCTAGGAAAAATACTTAAAATTATTTTTTCAGTATGAAACTTCTTCTACTGGCCTTAATTAGTGTAATCAACATTTTAAATGAAAATGGTTCATTTCATGTATTTGCAAACCCCCCCTGTATGGGGATTGACCCGGGAACATTTTTGCTGTACCTAAAAAATGAACAGAACAGGAGGGTTAAGGTACTCTGGGTGGAATTTTGAATTTCCATTGGGGGTATGACTAATTCAGACTACTGTCTAATTGTCCAAAGCTTAGCATTCCAAGCTGCCCCATGCCCAGTACCTTTTGAAGCCTAACCATTTTTTCAGTTTGACTTGGAAAGGCAGTTAGGGATGGAGTTACTGGTCAGTTTGCAGCCCATTTGCCTCACCAATTCCCCACTCATTTACCTTATCATTCATCCTGTTACTGTTTTACCCTAGGTCGCAACAGTGTATGTGTGTGTGTGTGTGTATTTCTTAATTTGTGTTTCCATGCAGAATTGTACAGATAATGAGTACCCATTACTCTGCTGCATTCCTAGTTAGTTTTGTACCCAAACAGTGTACTGACTTTATAATAATATGAAATTGACCATCAATTTTACATGTTCTTATCCATACGGCTGAAGATGTTCTCAGGTTTCATGAAGGTTATGGGTTTTTTAATGATGTTAAAGTGAATGGATCAACTGAATGAAATGAAAAAACACAATGTTTGAATACAATTTGTGTGATGTAGCAATATTTATGCTCCCTCCTTATCCGTTTGTAAATACCCAATTGTATTTTGGCAGCTCTCCCTGCTCTAAACTCATAATCAGTTGACTTTGAATATACACATGATGTCAAGCTGCTTTTACATCAAAGAGCCCAACCTGAGCTTGTACAAACACAAGTTGGAGGAAGGCACATGATGTTCAGCTTGGGAGCCTGTTTGACCAGTGGGGGTCAGTCATGATCATTAAGGCCAAATGAATGCCACTTTCCCTGGCTGGTGCCATTGGACAATTATGCACTGCCATGTAGGTCTGCCAGCCACAATCAGAACTGCCACATCCCAGATTCAAAGCAGAATATGAGTGATGTTGCATTTTAATGTCGGCTCAGCGGTCACTGATTAAATAGAAGATAGCCATAAAAGTAGCAAACTAAATTAAATAGATACTTCTGTGACAAACATTTTTGAAAATATTACATAATATCAGAATGAAATGTCACTCCAACTTACAGATCAATTAATCAATCTTCAATATGAAATACCAAGATAAAGTATCATGCCCCACATAAACACATAGAAGTTATAATAATTTATATGTACAATTACTATCATTAAGCAAAGCAGAGACACTACATCAGCAAATAAACTCTGTAAAAACAGAAACTGCTGAAAGTGGACTTCTGTTCATTTTCAGCAGTTTATGTTCTGTCCCAGCAAAGAGGGAATCATTTTTTATAGTCCCCATTTCCTCATTCCCAGAAAAGATGGCAGTTTATGTGCAGGCATTATAAAAAAGTCTCAGCAAAGGCTCCCCTCTCGCATGCTGACACAAAAACAAATCCTACAAATGGCCACTTATTTGATTGGTTTATGATGTTGGATTTTCAATACTAATCCCATCTTCTGAGATCAGTATTGAAAAATACAGCATATGAGTTTCAGGCTCTTTGTTCAGACTTTTGTGAGGTCATGATATGTTCATAACATGCATGCAGGCAGACTGATGCTACTCCACCAACCGTGGGTGCAAGTGCTCAGTTAACTGGACAACTTATTAATATGCGTAAGTCCCAAAAACTGGAGCTCAAACACACTGCTCTAGTTTGTACTGTATTGGGATGGCAAGTTACGCCAATTGGTGGGGCAGCATGAAAGAACACTTCAATTTACTGATAACAAATGCAATTCTTATATACAAATGACTAATTATTTCCCAGTATGTGACAAGACAGATTCCCATTGGATCTTTCATGCGTTTGCAAGTGTTTCAATAAATGTGTCACTGTCTAAAAGTGTTTGGACAAGTACTCTGGCTCTGTCAGCCATTGCGTACCATTAAAAAATAAGGGCGAAGCACGTTCACCACAAAGCATACAGTAGCTGAAATTAAAAGCGAAGTTCAGAAACAGCACGGCTCACATTAACAAACCCGGGCAAACCTCAGGAAGACCCATAAGAAGCGGACCAAATATGCGCCTGTATTAAAATCGGAGAGCTAGCGACATTTCACTGTCTCACTTGTTATATTCACATCAAAATTATTACAGAATTTAATAATATAATTTTCAAAATTATTTTGGATTGCACTGATTATGTCTTAATAAAGACCCAATGGGATGCCCAAATATATGCCTGTTCCGAATGATATATATACATATCAGTTTCAATGTATATATATCAGAAATTATGTATATATATATATCGGTTTTGATGTATAAATATCAAATATGATGTATATCTATCGTTTTCAATGTATAAATATCAAAAACAATGTATATATATATAGGTTTTGATATATATAAATACATACATACCGATACAAATTGGACATATAGATGCCTATTTAATCAATCTTGACTGTGTGAAAGCCATCCACACATATGTTTGGCCTGTCCATGTACTGCACGCTTATATACACACAGGGCCAAGGGACTTGAAAGAATTGAGGAAATATTGGGTAGCATTGCTTTTGAATACATGTTATTAAATTTTGGTGAGGCAAGATAGCCTATATTGTTTGTAGTACCGTAACTTGGTGTCATTTTGATATCAATACTTTAAATGGCAGGCCTGGATTTTGGCAGTCTGAATGAATGAGTTATAGACGGTGTATGTCTTGTAAGTGTGAGTAACTTGGCATGTTTGTACATTGAAAACGTGCTTTTATGAGATATCATTTCTTTTTGCAAAGCGTTTTATTACGAGAGTGAGAAATGCGAAGTGACCCTGTAAGAAACAGTTGTGGATTATGGCTATCCTTGTGTGAATTGGTACAGTCTGATGAGCGTGTACATTTAGCAGTTTCGGTTTGCTATGTAAAACAGTGGCTGTGACAAATGGTGCGGTGGCGTAAGTGTAAAAGCGTGAGAAAGGGGGAAATATGGCCAGTGTATGTAGGCTACTCACGGATTTGACGGGCATCCAACGACCCTTGATTGACAAAAGAATCAGCAAGCCCGTAGAATTAGAGCTCCCTAGGTCACAACTTGTGTATCCTTCTGTCCTGCTCCGTTGTCTGTTATTTCGTGGAGATGCACTTTTAGTGTTTGTAAGGTTTATCCTTCTGTGCAGCTCCGCTGTCTGTTATTTCGTGGAGATGCACTTTTAGTGTTTGTAAGGTTTATAAGGCATTTTGGTAGGCTTATCTGCAGGTAGGAATCCTCTTCGCTGTTTTGCTAAACTAGAACCGGAAAACATGATAGTGCAGAATAGGAGCAGACGCATATGTCCCAGCAGGCTTTGCATATGAGAAAATGACAACAGTGTGAGAGAAATTAGGATGAAATTACGAAATTCCGTAGTTGAAACAATATGTTTTTAGCAGAGTGGGCATGTAGGTGAAGATTGACATGATCACAGAGTATAGTGCGAAGTAAATGGAGTGACCATGAGCGAGCTTATATTCCTTATCGAATTGTATATATAACAGTCGCTGTGTAGCATTGACCATTGAAGTGGAGGTTTAAATAACATGTGAAATCCATTGCATTGCTGTGTTTTTTTCATGTTCAGTGCTAGTAGTTATAACTATGAGTGAATCATGATTTTAAATGTAAATGTTTTAATGGGGAGTTGCAGAACGTACACGTAATTGTTTGTATGTGGCTAGATAGAGAAGAGGGCAAGGTGACATGAATGTAGAAACGTGGCGTTTGCTGATAAGAAGGTTTTGTACGGTAGCCAAGTGAAGAAATGTAGTTAGTAGAAATGGCACAGCGGTGAACTGGTGTAACTTTGTAATAAAAGGAATACATTTGCTGTCATGAAATGCATATGGGTGGCCATGAGTGAGTTTTGGTAAAGCAAATATAATATAAGCGTAAGAGAACGTTAATGTAAAAGAGGAAAGTATCTGCCTGAGGACGAGGCGGGATTCAATCGTTCAACCGGAGGTTTGCCAGTCTGCCACTTTGTTAGGGGCAGCACCATGACATATGCAATGCGTGAAATATAATTAGCAAACCTGTCCGTGGTTTTAAAGAAGAACACAGGCGAGTAAGCGCAGAAGAACTCCGGTTGAATCCATATGGCTTTGCAATATAGTAGCCGGTGAACAATTGAACGTGCAGACGGTACGTCATAATACTGTGGTGCAAAAGCAATAATTGAGAAGTAGTGGACAATTATTAGTGAAGGTAAAAGCAGGTTAAAGGAGTAACATGGTGGTTGAACGTGACACTTCTCAGTTGTCTTTAGGCAAGAACAAAACAAATGTGCATAATTTTTTTTATTACTCAGTCATTTCAATGTACTTTAAAACATGTTTTTCTAAGCCAAAATTTCCCACTATAAAAGTTCACCCGAACCCGTCTGGGCGTGGTAATGAGAACTGTCAGTTATGTTAACTGTCAGTCAGCTATGATTGACAGACCGTGGCCCGTTACCGTAGCTACCCCCACGATACATGCTGTTTTTGGGAGACTTTTCACAAACTAGCTAGCTTAGTAGTATATGAAGTACCGATAGATAGCTAAGGTAAAGACGTTGACTTATATCCAATTATCATTTTTGCTAGCTAGCTAGCCAAGTTAAGATGAAAGCACAACTATGACGTCCTCATAAAAGCAAACTAGCTAGCTAACGTTATCGATAACATTGCGTTATGAAAGCAAACTACCTAGTTAGCTAGCTAGCTAAATTAATATAACCAGAAATAATCTAATAGTCCGTAAAAGTCACTCTAATTTAAGTGAACCTAACGTTAGTCAAATATGTGCATTGTCTTGCCAGTAAGCCAGCCGCGCAAACTATGGGTCTGGAGTTATCCATGGGTTTACGGGGCGTGGAAAAGGGGAGTGCTGCGGGAGTACTGTGTTCGTGACGGACCAAGTTGACAACTTTGTCAACCGTTTGAAAATAGGACTGTAAATTTAAAACGCATATTTCTCCAAAAATGCAGAACGGACATATTTAATACTGTACTCATTGTGTTTCTTCAATGCCTCGTGTGCAAGTAGCACATAAAAACGAGGAAGTGTGAAAATCACCATGGTACTCCTTGAAAGAAAGGCGCTCTTAGCTGGGTTTGAACCTTAGACCTCGTGTTCTCAGGACAGTAACCTTACCCACTACACCACAGGCGGACTAGCTGTTTGTACTGTCAATGTTTCAGAGTAAAAAGGTATGGATATTTTGCGTGTGTATGCAAGTTTTCCATTGGGTCGTGTAGGTGAAGATTTGGCGGGTGTCGGTAAAATGTCCAATGGGGAGACATTTTATTAGTGGGATAGGCGGCAGGAAAAATAAGAATGAGAAGAAGAAGAAGAAGAAGAAGAAGGAGAAAACGCAAAATCCCCTTAGTTTGGGGCTTTATTGTGTGGACATGTGAAGTTGTTTATGAAATCTGTCTGTTGAAATGGGGTCAGAATGTACAGAATTTAATGTTTTTAAGAGCTGAGTGTCTGTGGCTGTTGTGGTTATTTCTGTGGGGAACCCTGAAAAGTGCCAAACTCTCGGTGCTGTATAGGTATGGGGGCATGCCCCCGCCAAGGTGTAACTTGGCGGGATGGCATACCTGCCATCCCAATATATATATAGGTATATAACTATATATATATATATATATATGGGGCATGCCCCCGCCAAGGCGTAACTTGGCAGGATGGCATACCTGCCATCCCAATCTGGAAATGGTGTGGTAATCCTGTGCAGCAAACTCATATATGTCCATTCTCCTTCTGTTTTCAGGTAATGTAATATTTACTCCTGTAATAGGGTAATGGGTAGTGGTAATAGAAAGTAGAAAGTGATACGTTGATATGTTTTAGTACAATGTTTAATTGCAACATGATCGTCAGTGAGATCGTGGAGGGAATACACTATGTTTCTGAACGCGGTCACGATCCATTATGGAAAATATTCTGTGATGATGGTTAAGTATTCCATTTCGGAATGTAAGCTAAAGTAATCGGATATGGATTGTGAAATATTTAAAGCATTAAGTGCGGTTTTTGGAAAGGAACCGGGAAACGGGAAACAGAATGGCTGCGAAAGTGTACAGAGCGTGTGTAGCCTGATAGCTACAGTAGCCTACCAAGTTATTTTACGATATGCTCAGTTACCTGCTGTGAGTAAGATCAGACATGAATAAATTATGCCGGGTACGGCGACGTTCCAAAGCCGATGCATCCCGTGTTTACTGAAGGAAGATTCGCGGCTCTATTAGTACATCTTGCCTGAGAGAAAGCGAATCTGAAACAATAATTCCCAGCACTAACTCGGAAAGGGAATGTGGGAATATCGGTAGCTGAGCTAATACTCGGCAACTTAATGCATTAAAATGCACGGATCTGTCATTAAAAGGGACATGTGAAACAATTAGCTTAAACTCAGGGGCATATGGTTTGGGGAAATACGGACCGCTTACATAATATCTCAAGGTAGTGATACTTATCGGTAGGCGGGGTAATATGACAGAATCATATAAAACCTTGAAAAGAAATGGAAAGTTCGTTAAAGGTCGGTACGGGGAAAATGCACGGAACTGTCTTACCCAGTTTCATGGGGAAATGAGGTTCGTTCATTATGGCTAGTGGAGTGCAAATAATTGTTTGACCACTAGGAGGGAGTATTCAGTTAAATTTAGAGCTATAGAGATTAATAAACCTAAAAATCTTTGTTAATTAGTTTTAGTGACTGTGTGAGATTGCTGGTCTTTTTGGAAATGTGAAATGTGATACTGATATATGGAATTGATACTCTGTGGAGGACAACTGTAAGGAAATATGTTTATTTTGGTAATTGAAACAGGCATAAGGTAACTGAACCGTAAAGGGTAAAGTGTTTTCTTTATTTTTGTGACACTGTGATATAGTTAAATCAGAGATGATCTCCTGTTAATGCTATCTGCAAATGGTGTGGTAATCCTGTGCAGCAAACTCATATATGTCCATTCTCGTTCTGTTTTCAGAATTAATAAAATAATTAAATGTGATACAGGTTTATTCCATGTCAGACCTGTAACATATTTTGGTGCCGAAACCCGGAAATCCAGTCATTAACTTCAGCAAGAAGGTTAATAAGAGGACCAAGATAATTGTCTATTGCCCTTTCCCAGAAAAATGGAGCTGGAGGAGCTGCAGGAACAGGCCAGTGCTGCATTGGGGAACCATCAGAGAGAAGAGCTGGTCCAGGTTGGCTTGTGGGCAAAATGCAAGGGACTGGATGCAGTGGAAGGAGAGAAGCAAAGCTGGCGGGGCCTTGTTAAGCTAATTGAGGCTACCATTGATGAAGTGGCAGACAACGAGGAATATGAGGTGGCTTGCCAGTTTATGAGAGACTTACTCAGCACCATAGAGGGTCTCATAGGCAGTGGAGAAGAGCATGAAGAGGTGCTGGAGATGAGAAAACGATATCTCACCTTAGAGTTGGAGCAGCAGAAAGCCAGAGAGCAGATGGAGCAAGAGATAAAGTCACTCAGTGAGAGGCTGGCTAATAAGAGAGCTGCCCCAGGGGGCGCCACGCTCGCTCCAGAGGTGACAATAAAGAAAGAGTTTAAAGTCTGGTGTCAGATTGGAGAAGGTGGCCAGAAGGAGAAGTTGAACTACACCAACCTGCTCCACCAGATCAACGGGGGCCTAAGAAAACGCTACAAAGACTCTGAAGTCATCGAAGCAGTAATTCGAGCCATTAGCCCTGGCCTACCATTGCGGAGCATGCTGGAGTCTAAGAGTGACCTCACAATCTCCAAGTTGAAGACTGTGTTGAAAGGTCATTTTAAAGTGGAAAGCCCCTCTGATTTATATCATCCGATCATCAACCTCCTACTAGAGCCCAAAGAAACAGCCCAAAGTTTCCTCTTCAGAGCTATTGAACTCAAAGACCGTATCCATGCCTGCAGATGATTACGGGGAAGAGCAGTATGGTGCTGATCTGATCCAGAAGAAAATCCTGAGGTCGGTGTACACAGGACTGCAAAGTGAATCACTGAAACTGGATATGAGGAAAGTGCTGGAGAACAAAGCAATAACTGATGAAGAGCTGATTGAACAACTGAACATGTCCTCATGGTTGGAGGAGTAAAGGAAACTGAAGTTCAAGAAAACTGCCCACATGAGGGCGGTGTCCGCAACTGAGCTGCAAACGGATATGACGGTCCATTACAGTCCTGTCAAGCTCGGGGAAGATGGGCAACAGTCAGACTCCCCGCAGCGGAGCAGTGCGGCGGTGAAAGGAAAAGCTGTGGCAGAAAGACGAGGTGAGGGTTCGACAAACGATGCAGTGCAAGAGTTGAGAGCCGAAATGGCAGAAATTTGAGAGCTTCTAAAAGACTGTATAGGGCAACATGGCACATTTCAGCCAGGAAAGTTAGCGAGGAGAAGGCAGACCAGAGCCTGTGAGGCATGCATGAAACAGGGACAGATGGACTCATGTGAGCACTGCTTCAAGTGTGGAGCAACAGGGCACTTTTCATGGGGCTGTCGTCAGCCCAGGCCGAGCCAGGGAAAACTAAAGGGGACTGCTGAAAAGGGGAGAGCAGCAGTCCAGAACACATCATCCCCTAGGAGAACACAAAAAGCAGACCACAGGGTGAACAAAGAACAAGTCCAGGTATCCAATCTAATCCTAAGAGTCATGCTAAATTAGTGGATGTAGTTGGAAAGAGATGCATGGTGCACATGGTCTGTTTGACAACACCCCAGTACTGACCTTGTGGCACACAGGTGTTCAATCCTGTATGATGAATGAACACTGGAGACAGAAATTCCTCCCTCACACTCAAGTCAGACCCCTCAGTGAGCTGTTGGGATCAGTGAATCTTAGTGGGTTAGCAGTAAATAAAACTGGTTTGTGGAGTGGTTGGGTGGAAATAGAAGTCAGGTTTGGCTAAACAGGAAATTCCCATAAAGTTATGCAGGTACCTGTCCTCGTGATTCCTGATCCAAATGTGGCTGAAGAGCCCATTATTGGGTTCAATGTGATTGAGGGCGAGCTAGAAGAGGGCGTAACTCCAGAACTAATCACCACCCTAGAGGCAGCTTTCTCCCTGGAGGCAAAAGATGCTGAGACATTAGCAGAAATACTTGAGGCAGAAGTACTTGTAGCACCTGGAGAGAATTATGGGCATCCCCCAGTGAAAGTGGGAAATGTGAGTATTAAAATACCACCCGGAGAACTCACGGCCGTGCCCATGCTGGAATTTTAGAAGAGGATAAGGTGATGCACTTTGTCCCAAATGGAGGATCTGAGTGGCCCGAGGGATTAAGCAGTGGAGAGATGCTGGTCACTCTACACAAGGGAAAATCAACACGAACCAGGATTCCCATGATAAACACTACTAAACATACAGTAACATTAGATAGAAGAATGCAGATGGACCACCTAGAGCCTGTGGGCGGCTTATACCCTGCCTCCCGCAACACCCTTGGGGCCAGTGATGATCGAGAAAAAGACGGGGAAAAGCTTCCACTGGCTATCAATAGTGTCAGGGAAGAAAAAGTGGACGACAAGCCCCCGGAAGAAAAGAGGGATCCCCCAGTTGGACCACCTGCTTGAGGAGCAACAGGTAAGAGTGCGGCAGCTGCTAAGGGAAGAATGTAAGGCATTTTCACGCAATGAGCATGACATTGGGTGTATGCCCTCATTGAAGATGCATGTTACTCCCCATGACACGACTCCCGTGAAAAGAAGATACATGTCTGTCCCTAAACCCCTTCATCAAGAAGTGAAGCAGTACCTGAGAGACTTGTTGGAAAAGGGGTGGATCCAAAAGCCCAGATCGCCTTACTCCTCACCTGTCGTTGTAGTAAAAAAGAAAGATGGGGGGCTACGACTGTGTTCTGATTATCGATCAGTTAACCATCCTGTTCTGTTCATTTTTCAGGTACAGCAGAAATGTTCCTGGGTCAATGTGACCCGGTGCATGTTTACACATCCAAAAGTTGTCAGAAACCAAAAAATCCTAATAAACATTGTTTGGGTACCTAATTACTAACAATTCCATCAAAATGTAGGGCGATGGTGTTATTCACCTCTCACAGATCATGGTTTCATTAGGATAATTCACTCGTTTTTCATAAAAAAATACATGTTCAAACTCTTTTTTCTGTATATTGGAAAAACCTAAATAGGTTAGGTTAATAGAAAAACCTCTATTGCTAAATAGAGATGAGACACCTCTTCTGTTCAGGGTCAAATTGACCCGTTCACTTAAAATCAAGCCAAATGTCATAAGGATTTTTACTGAAAGTAATCTTTATTTATGCAATGTTTAGAACCAGAAATTAACAAAAATGAACAAGAGATGAGCAATATGAACGAGGCGTGTGTGTGTGTGTGCGTGTGTATCTGTGTATCTACACAGCACTTGAGGGACAAGTCGTCACGGTATGCTTTGTACAAATGAATTTTGCTCATCTTGACGTCATGCAGACCTGGCACCTTTTCCACTTCCTTCTTCCCCCAGCAGCAACCTAGAAAGATGAGGGAGGTGATTACTATGTCTTTTTGCTGATCCCGATCCCCTGACACGCACGCGTGCACGCGCGCGCACACACACACACACACACACAAACACACACACACTTATTTACCTCAGGCACTGGTGTATTAGGTGCAGCCCTCTCCTGGATCTCCCTCACTGTGGCTGCAGTGGCTGGGGTCCTTGTGCTGCCTCCGTTGTATATGCGGTAGCACGAGTGCCTTCCCCAGCTTCTCATGGAAGATACGCCTCTTGTACAGCTTTGACACATTCCACTCAGGAAAAATCTCCGTCCAGATGATGAACGCATTGTAGGCCGATACATCAATTATGTTATAAAAAATGCCTAAAGGCCAGCGCACAGTCATTCGCTTGCTGTAGGACCCCGTTACTTTGTCCAGGTTGGTCCACCCCCCCTTCGGTGGCATTGTAATCTAGGATCATGCTTGGTTTCTGGTCCTCCCTGGTGCTGATTTCGGCATTTTTATGGAGAGTGCTCATGAGACACTTGGGCTGTGGTGTCTGTGAAGACGAACTTGGACAATTGAAGGGGCGAAACAGAAAAATACTAGGAACCCAACAAGATTCAAATCAAGTACAATTACAAATGGATTACAGGAACATTGTGTATCGTACAGTATAAAATTACTTTTAAAATACTTAAAACTGTAATGGTATATCTTTTATTTACATCTCTATTAATAAGAAGTACAATAATATTGCCAATATTAATCACAAAATAACCAACGCCAAAACAAATTCATGCCATGTTTCTGTTTGATTTCTCCTGGAGTAAGAGTTTTTGTCTCATGTGAAAAAGTGTATCTAAAATTACAAGCATATCATTAATCTTATTTTCGCTTGTGTTAAACATTTGTGTGAAAACCCTCTGCATTGACCTGCGACACATGGCCATTACTTTATGAAAGGGCGACAGCAAAGGAGAAGAAAGAACAGGTGATGGATCATTCGGCTCCAACTGCGGTTTGTTTACATGACATGCCATTGTAAACACAGAAGGGAATATGATTTATCTGTAATTTACACGGTCATATGAAGAACGGCTGCAGATTTACCAACGCCTCCGGAATTCACCAATCCTCCATCCTTATGCTATTGGCCAGAGCTGTATATCATGATCAACGTATTTTCATCGGTGGGAAGAATGGCTGTTTCATGTACAAATCAGTATTTCAGAGAATTGAGATTTGGGGTTTATGTCTATTTGGCCATTTTTCACAGGAAAACTAGAAAGTCAAAGTCAAGTAATGCTAAAATAATTTTTTAAAAGTCAGCAAACCAACCATGAGACAGGGCACAAAATAACTAAAAAGCACTCCTATTAAAATAAACTAATGTTTACAGTGGTATGTCTTGACATTACTAGAAATGTAAATAAAAATATGTGACAGTGGTTTCTGGGGCATGGGGATGACAGTGACTCTCAATGAAACAGAGCAACATCGACAACACAGACACAGATCTTCAGATATGAGATTAAAAGCCAGTTTGTCAGCGACCGGTTGGTACCAGTTCCTGAGATCACGTCCGCCAATAAAGACACACAGATTTCAGAAAATTCCATTCACCCTCATGGCCTTTTACTAAGAAACACAGCTAATCTGATATAAAATTGCTGCCAAAATAGAAAAACAACAGCAGGCTGATACAGTATCATTCAGGACTTACGTGGGCATCTCTGTTTTGAATATATGGGACATCAGGGATGTCCAATCTTATCAGAAAAGTGCCAGTCTCGGTGTAGGTTTCTGTTTTAGCCCAACCCTACAACACTTGATTCAACTGATTTATTTATCACACTCTTCAATCTAGACCTTGATGAGTAGAACCATGCTGTCTTAATGCATGGTTCTACTCATCATTAATTCCCTTTATGAAAGGAAAACAGTTCAATTGTGTTATTCACCCCTCACAGATCATGGTTTCATTAGGATAATTCACTCGTTTTTCATAAAAAATACATGTTCAAACTCTTTTTTCTGTATATTGGAAAAACCTAGATATAAAATACACTAGTTTTATATCTTGATCACCAACAGTTCAGCATATCTGCACTTTCTCACACTTTACAGGTGAGGTAGGGATAATGGATAATAAGGAGAAAGAGTGTTTGTATGTATGTGTGTATTTGTGTGTGTTTGATTGGGGTGAAATGTGTGTGTGTGTGTATTGGCATGTATTACTATCTTTGTGAGAACCAAATGTCCCCACAAGGATAGAAGGATGAGAAAAATTATGCAAGGTGGGGACCTTTTGCTGGTCCCCACAAGTTCAAGAGGCTGTTTTAGGGTTAGGACTTAGGGTTAGGCATGTTTTGGATGGGGTTAGGGTTAGGGTTAGAGGTTACGGAATGAATGTAAGTCAATGGGAAGTCCTCTTAAGTATAGCAATCATGGCTTGAATTAGTACTCTTGAGTTGCCATAATGTTTCTTGCGCTGTCAGGTTTTTGTACAGTGTACCTCTCCTGATGCGCACACGCACACAAGTGAGCTCCTACTGTTTTGCTATTTTGAACTGTTTTTACCGTTTTTACTTTATTTTATATCGTTTTTAATTTTATTTTATATCGTTCTTATAGTTTTATTTTCTCGCGTTTTATTGTTTTACTGTTTTATACTTTTATACTGTCTGCTCTCGCTGGATTTATCCATTTCTGGAACTTCAGTGGAAATCTCCATCATAATCGCCGTGTCTGGATTTAACCATTCAAAGATAAAGAAAAAAGCAGCAGCGGGTTCGAGTTACAGAAACCCCGGGATAGCGGTGCGGTGAATCCGACACCTGTGTAAATCGAGGCCGCCGCTGGCTTGCTACCTGAGAGAGTCACTTAAGCTAGAACGCTACGTCCATGGCGGCCTCTATTGCGCCTCCACTTACCTCTCCACACGGGTGTGATGGCTGTCTCCAAAAATCCAAGTCAATCGCTGATCTTGAACGCCGTATCTCCGACCTCCACTGGATCCGTAATGAGGAAAAACTACTGGACTCTGTAGTCTCACTGGGTGCTGGACCGCCTGTCAACTTGGCCGAGTTGGACCTCACCATCCCGGCTACTGATGTTGATCCGCCGACCTCGGCGAGTGCTGCCTCGATCTCCGGCCCTCAGCGTGTCCCTGGTCCCGGAGGGGCTCTTGCTTCATCCGGGCTGGCTGCTCCGGCCCTGTCGCCACATCTCCAACCCGAGGATCGTTGGCTGTTGCTGGGTGCAAAACCTAAGCTCGCGCCTGCTGCTGCACTGGATTTTACGCCAAATCCGAAGTACAAAGCACTGAGCTCCACTCCACTGCACGAGTCCTGGTTCGTGGCATCTGGCAGGAAAGTTGGTAAGACCAGCCAGCAACCCTCCTATGATCTTCAGCTGTCCAACCGGTATGATGCCCTGAGTCTGGATGATTTTCCGCCGCTGACCAGAGAGTCGCATCCGGTGGTTGTTTCCGAGCGGGCTCTCCCTGCTGGTGCTTCCTCTTCGGCTGCTCCAGCTGGTGGCTCCTTCCCGGCTGCACTGGCCTGCTCCTTCAACACGGCAGCTCCAGCTGATGCTTCCACCTTCCCGGCTCCAGCGGTCGTCTCCACCTCAGCAGCTCCTGTGCGCCCTGAGCCGGGGCGTGGTGCATCCCGCCCCGCTGGCTCGTCGGCTCGGCGCAGGCTGCTTAAGGACGCGGTGCGATGCCACTTGCTGGGATCCTCCTCTCGCCGTGCTGCTTCAAAGCTGCAACATCCAAGGAGCACCCAGTACCCATCTGAGCGAAGTGACCCACAGCCGGCTCTCCCTCGTCCCCTCTTCCCTCCTACCACATTGATTGTGGGGGACTCGATCATCAGGCATGTCCGCCTTTTCAACACAATCACCCACTGTTTCCCCGGTGCTACTGTGCCTGTCATTCTGAATAAACTCCCGGAGCTTTTGCACTCTCTGCCCTCCACAGTCACTAAAATCATTGCCCATGTTGGCTGCAATGACACCGCCCGTAGGCAGTCGGTATTGACAACAGCTGATTTTAAAGACCTCTTCAGCTACTTGCGCACCACAGGATTAAAGGTGTTTGTGTCTGGCCCGATCCCAACACTGGCTCGTGGAGCTGAGCGGTTCAGCCGAATCCTCAGTCTCCACACCTAGCTGCTTTCTGCCTGCAGAGACTTTGACCTGGGTTTTATTGACAATTTTAACCTATTTTGGAACCGTTATTCTTTTTATAAGCCAGACGGAATATATCCCAACAAACTGGGCAGCAGGATGCTAGCTGCTAATTTTCAGCATGCTGTGCAAACTGCCACATGGGACTTACACCACACACCCCCCTCCCGGCCTCTTCTTCCCCGCCCTCAGTGGTAGCTCAAAGTCCCATCTCACTCACCACTGCCCCCGTTGGGCTCCAGCAGTCATTGATTTCTCGACTACACCGCACAAGACAGCCCAACTACAAGCTATGTCCTCGTTGGCGCGGAGTGAATCACCGCAACCTGCGGCCTCTGGGGCGGGCTCCTCGGTCAGCTGATGCCGCGGACCTGCCGATCTCCACCAGGATTGGCCTGGTGAATGCCAGATCGATAGTGAACAAGACCTTTATCCTGAAGGATTTCTTCTCATCACGAGGATTGGATTTTCTCTGTGTGACTGAGACGTGGCTGGGTGTTGGTGAGTCCAGCGCTTTCACTGAACTTTTACCTGATGATTGCTGCTATTTTAACTCCCCACGGTCCTCTGGCCGGGGAGGAGGAATAGCCACGGTCTATAAAAATCGCTATAAATGCAAGCAGCTATCACCTCCATCTTCATTCAGCAGCTTTGAACTGTGTTTATTTGAGCTGGGTCGCCCTCACACCGTATTGTGCGCTGTGATCTACCGGCCTCCTAAATACAATAAGGACTTTTTAAATGACTTTTCGAAGTTCCTGGGTGTAATCATGCCCAAATACGACCGTGTCCTTATTGTTGGTGATTTTAATGTTCATGTGTGTTGTCCTGATAAGCCAATGGCGAAGGCCTTTTTAAACCTCATTGACTCTTTTAATCTTGTGCAGTCTGTGTCTGGACCCACACAAGAGCGTGGACACACACTTGATCTTGTTTTATCATATGGTCTGCCTGTTTTTAACCTAGAACTTTGTTCAGCAGTAGTTTCTGATCATATGCCTGTATTGTTTGAAGTTGCTCTTGCCTGTAATACAGTTAAACCTGCCCCTGTTACTCGGCGCTGTCGCATCATTAACCCCTCCACTGCTGCTCAGTTTTCCGCCGTTTTCAGTCTTAACACCGTCATTCCTGAGTCTGTGTGTAGTACAGAGGAGCTTAGCTCATGGCTTCACTCCACCTGCCAGACCGTTTTAGATAATGTGGCTCCATTAAAAATCAGGCAGCCTAAAAGTAGATCTGAGCCCTGGTTATTTCTTCACTTTTTTACTGATAAGGTCTCTTCTGCAAGAGCTCTCATCACACCTGCTGATTATGACCCTTCAATCCCTGTCACCTGCTCTGCTGTTTTGTACCAGTTTGAGCCTGTGACTCTGTTTTTCTTACAGGAGATTGTTGGTCAGTTGAGGCCCTCAGGTTCTCCAAATCATGCTGTACCTCCTCGACTATTTAAAGAGGTTTTCCCCACTGTTGGAACCTCTGTTCTTACTGTTATTAATAGCAGTTTGTCCTCAGGTGTGGTCCCTGTATATTTTAAACATGCAGTTGTTCAACCCCTGATTAAAAAACCTGGGTTAGATCCTGCTGCTCTTAACAATTTCAGGCCGATCTCCAAACTGCCTTTTATTTAAAAAATCCTCGAGAAGATTGTTTACAGTCAATTACTGACCTTTTTGAAAGACAACAATATTCTCGAGGTTTTCCAATCCGGTTTTAAATCTCTGCACAGCACCGAATCTGCTCTTTTAAGAGTTTTTAATGATATTTTTTTAGCCACAGACTCTGGTGATTGTGTTATTCTTGTGCTTTTAGACTTAACTGCTGCATTCGACACAGTGGACCATGAAGTCCTGATCTCTCGCTTGGAGCAGTGGGTGGGCATCAGGGGCGTGGCACTGGAGTGGTTCAGGTCGTACCTGGCAGACCGAACCTTCTGTGTCAGCCTTGGTGACTCTGTGTCCTCCTCTGCTCCTCTCTCGTGTGGGGTCCCGCAGGGTTCGGTCCTGGGCCCTCTTTTGTTTTCTTTGTACTTGATCCCACTCGGCTCAATACTTAGGAAGCATTTTTATGCGGATGACAGTCAAATCTATGTCCTTCTTAAAAAGAAAGACACTTACTCAATCACTGCCTTAGTTAAGTGTCTTGACGACAGTCAAGTGTCATTTTAATGAGAAGAAGACTGAAGTGATGGTTTTTGGTGGCACCGCTGGGACAGCCCTTCCAGATCTGGGCTCTTTGGCCCAGTATGTCAAACCAACCATCACAAACCTCGGGGTAAAAGTGGATGCTGACCTCAAGCTTGACAGCCAAGTCAGGGCAGTTGTTAAATCAAGTTTTTATCATTTGAGGCAGCTGGCCAAAATAAAACCAATTCTTTCAAGGCAACAGTTCGAGATTGTAATCCATGCCTTTATCACCACTCGGGTGGATTATTGCAATGCCCTCTATTTGGGGGTTAGTGCTTCCTCCATCTCCCGTCTCCAGATGGTTCAGAATGCTGCGGCACGTCTTTTAACCGGCACACGCAAGCATGAGCACATTTCCCCCATTTTAGCCTCACTCCACTGGCTGCCCATACACTTCAGGATTCATTTCATTTCATCATGCTTTTAAATCCCTGAGTGGTCTTGCCCCACCGTACCTCTCTGAGCTTCTACACCCCTACACACCTACTCGCTCTCTCCGGTCAGCTGATCAGCTGCTCTTGAGAGTGCCTAAAACTAAGCGGAAGCTCAGAGGGGACCGCGCCTTCGCTGTTGCAGCTCCAGCACTATGGAACGGCCTGCCTCAGCACATCAGACAGGCCTCCTCTCTGTCTGTTTTTAAATCCCTCATCAAAAGCCACCTCTTCTCCTTGGCTTTTGACTCCTAGTAAGACATTGACTTCATTTTATTTTATTTTATTTTATTATCTTATTTTATTCTATTTTATTTTATTTTATCCTTTATTTTATTCCTCATTTTATCCTATTTATTTTATTTTATTATTTTTCCTATTTATTTCTCCAATTGTGTGTTTATTTACAATGTATTTATTTGTCTGTACAGCACTTTGGTCAGCCATGGCTGTTTTAAAGTGCTTAACAAATAAAATTGGATTGGATTGGATTGGATTGGATAGCAATACAAACATGTATGTGTGTGTCTGTGTGTGCGTGTGTGCATGCGGGTGTGTGTGTGTGTGTGTGATTGGGGTGAAATATGATGGGAGGGAGTAGGAAATACCTTATGTTTCACATCTGCAAAGAAAGAAATGGTCTAAATTTGACACTTCTGACCCCTTTTAGCCTCCACTTTCACTGTCGGGTCAAATGGACCCAAACAGTATCTCTGTGATATAAACATGCAGGGGGGGTTTGCAAATACATGAAATGAACCATTTTCATTTCAAACGTTGATTACACTAATTAAGGCCAGTAGAAGAAGTTTCATACTGAAAAAATATTTTTCCTAGATTTTCAAACTTTAAAAAGGGTCAATTTGACCCGCAACATAACAGGAGGGTTAAATAAGAAGTCTGTCCCAGATAGGCACCCAATCCCAAGAATTCAGGACTTAATTGATAGCCTATGTGGGAGCTCCTGGTATTCAGTGTTAGACCAGGGGAAGGCTTATCACCAGGGTTTCATGGACGATGAGAGCCGGCCCTTAACGGCATTCATCACACCCTGGGGCCTTTTTGAGTGGACTCGAATACCGTTTGGGTTAAGTTCTTCCCCTGCAGAATTTCAGAGAGCCATGGAGGAATGCCTAGAGGGGCTGAGAGACGATGTCTGTCTACCCTATTTAGATGACAACCTAGTCCATAGTCACTCCTTTGATGAACACTTGAACCACATTCGTCTGGTATTGCTAAGCTATCAGAAGTACGGCATCAAACTCACCGCCAAGAAATGTGAAATGCTCAAAAGGAGTGTTCGGTTTCTAGGCAGGATAGTGTCAGAGCAGGGCTACACCATGGATCCAGCAGACATTGAGCCAGTGCTGGCTTTGAAAGAGCGGAGACCCACTAACGTGGAAGAGCTGAGGAGATTACTGGGCTTCCTGTCATACTACAGACCATACATACAGAACTTCTCACGCTGTGCCAAAGCTCTGTATAGTCTGTTGTGTCAACTAAGTGAGGTGAGTCTGAAGACACAAGAAGTAGCTCCAAAGGGGGTGAAAAGAAGGGTACAGCATGTAAAGAAGGGTACAACAAAGAAACGCCACAACCAGCTGCCCAGTAGTACCCACATATGCTGGACAGAAGAACATCAGCAGGTGTTGGAGGAATTAATTGACTGTTTGACCAATCCTCCAGTGTTAGGGTACCCTGATCTCACCCAACCATTTATACTGCACTGTGAAGCTTCTCAGGAAGGTTTAGGGGTGGTCTTGTACCAGCGACAGAGTGGTAACATGGTGGTGATTGGCTACGGGTCAAGAACATTAAGTCCAACGGAGAAGAATTATCACCTGCATTCAAGAAAATTGGAATTTCTGGCGCTGAAGTGGGCAGTATGTGAGCGTTTCAAAGATTACCTATACCACGCTCCATCATTTACATACGGATAACCATTCCATCCATTGACGTATGTTTTAACCACAGCTAAACTGAATACAACAGGTCACCACTGGGTGACCGAACTGACAGATTACAATTTCAATATCAAGCACCACCCTGGCCGGGCAAACAGTGACGCCGATGACCTTTCCTGAATGCCTCTGCAAAGTGAGAAATGGGATGAGGAATACACCGAGCAGACGCAAGTGGATGTGGTGAGTGCTGCTCTAAAGGGAGTGCTTGTACAGAGTCTGTCTCTGACACCTTTGATTCTTGAGCCGATGTCACACTATCCTGCGCTTGCTCAGGCTCAATTACAACTTCACTTCCTGCTCCATCTCCTTCCCAGGTGCACAGAGCTGCACAGAGACACAGATTCATCCAATGGATGTTCACATGGCAGTTTTCCATTGTGCCAATGACTTCTTGCGACAGTACATTGTCAAAAAGCTCTCTACTTGCCAATTTGCAATTTCCTTCCTAGTACATGACCCCTGTCCGGAGGAGGTTGAATGCCCCTTCTGGATCCTGCAATACATCAGTAAATCATGGCAAAGTAACACAAATTCTACAGCTGACAGTCCTAGAAAGTACAAGAGCAGAAAAATGTCCTGCACACCAGTCCCAGTTGTTTCCTTTATTAGACTAGGTGAGTCCAATTACAACTTCAAGTCCCAAATATTGAATGGTGTCATTAGCAAACAGAGGCACAGTGTATTTCTTCACCGCCACTGCAGGAGGAGCACCAAAGACAGTTTGCTCATGAATGGAGTTGTGGAGATTGCATGGTACTGTCCAGGAGGGAAGGAAGATGACATATTCGATGGCTGTGTGGCCTTTCTGAACCTTCATGGTGATGCAGGAAAGCATCAAAAACAGCTTGAGTTTCTTCAGGCAGTAAGTACTGTCAATGTGCTTCTACTTTCAGAGCATCCTTTGGATGAAGCCGAAAAAGCGATTTCCCAGAAACTCTCTAAGTCTCCAGTCCCCTTGATATGCATGTTCTCAGGGAAAGAACTCATTCAGCAGTCAAAAAATCCTACCAAAGTTAGGCTAGCTGCAAAGAACAGAAATCATGCTGAATTTACAGAAGAACTGATTTTAAGTATCAGACAGTGCATTGGTGAAAATAAACAGACAACAAGCATTGACATGTGCCGTCAAGTTGCAATTCAGCAACAGTTCAAAGTGAATGAAATTCACAAAACATATCAAGAAGGTTATGAACAGGCTCAGACATTAATTAGTCTTTTGAAGGAGGAAAACTCATTCACTCTGAAAGAGAAGCTTTCACCCCTTCAGGGTGATTTGTGGCATGAATGGTGTAGGAAAAACAAAGAGCAGTATCGCTTGCAGTGCAAAGAAAAAGGAAAGCGTTGAACAGCAGCTGAGTGAAATCTCAGCTAAGATGGAAGCAATCAGACAGAGACAGCTATATAAGGCCACACCTCTCAATGACTTTGTAAGATCATTCATAGATTGCTTAAATACACCTAATACTTCCCAAGACACAAAACTGTACACATTGAAGTGGCTCACAATCTTCCTGGATGACCTTACCACTGATGTAGAGCTTGAAGTGGACTATCAATCAACCTGGAGAAAAATGAGAGAAGTACCAAAGTACAAGGAAAAAGCATCTCATGTCAATCAAATGCAATCAGAACTCAACAACATATCTGACAAAATGGCTGCAACAACCATTAGCCTCCAGCATCTTATGAGAGAGGTTGGTCAACTGTATGAGGCCAGTCAAACAACACTAAAAGTACCAGGACCAACCAAACAATTCTCCACTCTTCTGCCTAAAATTGGGTCAGATATGCTGGTTTATGGGTGTCCACTTGAGCTAATGGATGGAGATGCTGCAAATCTGCCTTTAACATGGATTAAAGCTGTTATGGATGAACTTGTTAAAGTTCTTGGAGACAAAAAGTTATTTGTTCTGTCCATTCTAGGGCTTCAAAGCTCCTGGAAATCCACACTGCTGAACACCATGTTTGGTGTTCAGTTTTCTGTGAGTGTAGGAAGGTGCACCCGTGGAGCCTTCATGCAGCTCATACCGGTGGACTCCAGCATCAGAAATAAACTGGGATATGACTTTGTCCTCATTGTGGACACAGAGGGACTCCAATCACCAGAACTCAGTACAAAGCTATCAGTGAACCATGACAATGAGCTTGCCACTTTCATCATTGGAATTGGTGACATAACTGTAATAAACATTATGGGGGAAAACCCAGCAGAGATGCAAGGCATCCTTCAGATTTGTGTACAGGCTTTTTGCGAATGAAACAGGTCAAAATTGCACCAAGTTGCATTTTTGTACATCAGAATGTTGCCGATGCATCGGCTGGAGAAAAGGCTATGGAAGGGGGAAGATGTCTCCTGCAGAAACTTGATAAAATGGCTACCATAGCAGCAAAGGAAGAGAACATTGATGGCATTAATTAATTCAGTGATGTAATACAGTTTGACATTGGATCCCATGTGTTCTACTTCAAGAATTGTCTGGAGTGGGATCCTCCCATGGCCCCACCAAACCCTTCCTACTGCCAGAATGTGCAAGAGCTGAAGACCAAGTTGCTAACAATTGCAGAGTGGAAAACAAAGCATACATTTTCCTCATTTTCAGAATTCAAATTACAGATTTGTGACCTTTGGAGGGCACTTTTAGTGGAGAACTTTGTTTTCAGTTTTAGAAACACAGTTGAAATGATGGTGTATATTTCTCTAGAAGAAAAGTATGCAGTATGGTCATGGGAGCTGAGAAAACATGCCCTGGAGATGCAAAGCAAACTTCATAACCAAATTGGCAGCAACTTAATGGGGGAGGTAAATGTTTCAGATCTGACTGAGAATTTTGACAAAGTCTACAATCAACTGCAAAATGAGATGGATAAATATTTTAAAGAAGACAGAAATAAAGAAATGAATAATGTGGAGGGTGAGCACTGACAAACGTTTCTGGAGCCTAAGAACTGAGCTCATTGACTGGACAGTAAAGAAATGCAAAGAACTAATTACCAACAAGAATAATAGATCAGAACTAGACCTGAGGAAAACGGAATACACTGCTGAGTTGACCAAGCAGAGCAAAGCCCTGGCATCCAATCTAAAAGCACAGCGCATTGATGACAAGCAGGTAACAAAAAAATTTGACATACTCTGGGGAAACTGGACAGCTAAAGTGGTCAAAGCACACACCCCCAATGAGTGTGTGAATGTAAAGGCTGTGTCATGCCCCCGTGTTTCGGTTGTCTTATGGTTTCCCTTGTGTTCCAGTTTTTCTGTTCCGCGTACCTTATTCCTCACCACGTCTTTGCTCTTCCCCACAGGGTTGGCGTGATCTTTCCCTAAGCACTCCCTAATCACTTCCAGCCCTCAGCAATTTTCACACTCGTTTCAGGTCACATTCCTCACACCCTCCCTGATTAATCCCAATCAGCACCAGGCTATAAAGCCACACTTTTTGTTTCTGTCTTTGCCAGATCGTTGATTTGTTGAGATCACTCTTGCTATCGTGTTTATCCTAGCCTTGCACCATTTTCGATACCCCGTTTCCTTTGCACCTTCCTCGGTTTTCCTCCCCTCGCACTGTTTCCTTGGCCTCAGATTGTTTGTTTGTTCAGGTACCTTGTTCAGTGTTTCCCCGTCTGCTGTGCCTGCGTGTGGTCTGCGTTGTGTCTTGTTCCGTGTTCCCTGTTCTTCCCGATTACCTCCCCAGCTCCAACCTCCCGATCCAGCCCGTCCTTCGCCGGCCTTCCAGTCCCCAGCCAGCTCCGCCACCGACACCGGAGGTGTTCCACTCAGCGCCGGCCAGAGTCCGGATCTCCCCTCAAACACCCCACAGCCCTGCTCCAAGTCTGCCTGGTTCCTGCCACAGTCCGTTCAGCGCCATGCCAAGCCGGACTCCGGACCTCCGCATCTACCCTCTCTGTTCCTGTCCCAAGTCTGCCCTGATTCCTACTGTCCCTGTCTGTACTCCAATAAAACCCTTGTATATTTTGTTACGTCCCTGTTGTGGTCTAGGGGTGCAGGGGAGTAACAAAATGACTGATTATTAAATATTAAAGTTTATTTACACAATTATCTATACAGTGAACAAACGGGAGGGGAAACACTGGGCGGTACCAAACAAAAGAAGATGACAAACAGAAATATAAGCTATTAACAATTCTAGAAATAAAAGAAACTAACTAACTGAAACCCGAAAATCTTCCGAACCTAACTAACTACTCTAACTATTCTAAACTGAACAAAAACATACAAGGGTGGTACACGCCCGTATCTATATATATACACAAGTGAAACTAACAGTGACAGTGAAGAAAACAAACACCTACTTAAATCCCACTCCCAATATATATATACAAAACCAGCAACCAAACCAAAGACGCAAATCCAAACTCAAAGTCTTTTCAGAAATTCGATCGTTTACACAAGTCAAAAAATAGCACTAACTCACACGAGTATACAGAAGTGAACGAACATTCAAATCCAAGACACACCGAGGTGTAACTGACAAGGTTAGGTTTTTATAGGTGTGGGTCTGTTCCTCATTGGCCACCCAGCAGGTCTGCAGAAGAGGATTGGGGGGGAAACGGCGCACTCTTCCTTCTTCTTCACCAATGACGGAGTGACCCGTAGCAGACCTCACGGGATAATGAGACCGACAGAAACAAAAAACAAACCTGGCACGTAACACTCCCACCCATAAAATCAAAACACCTAGTAAGGCTAGTTACAATATATACAATTTAAAATTAAGTGCGTGACAGGGCGTCCGCCAATACGTTCTCTGACCCCTTTTTGTGCTTTATATTCAGATGGTAGTTTTGAACCAACAAGGACCACCTCATCAATCGTTGGTTATTGTTGCGCATGCGGGCCAAAAATACCAACGGATTATGGTCGGTAAACACAGTAACAGGTAGAGAGCTAGACCCGACGTATACTTCAAAATATTGAAGCGCCAGTAGCAATGCTAGTGTCCCCTGTTCAATTGTGGAATAGTTTACCTGATGCCTGTTAAACTTTCGGGACAAGTAGCATATGGGATGGTCGATTCCATTGATATCCTCCTGCAGAAGCACTGCTCCAGCACCGGAGGGACTCGCATCCACCTCCAGCTTAAATGGTAACGAGAAGTCTGGGGCAGCAAGCACAGGAGCGCTACACAAGAGCGCCTTTACGCTCTCGAAAGCCAGTTGACACGCGGGGGACCAGACAAAGGCACAAGAAGGACTGAGCAAGCTTGTAAGGGGGGAAACCACAGTAGAAAAATTCTTACAAAAACTGCGGTAATAACCCGCCATGCCCAGAAAACTACGAAGTTCACGCTTAGTGGTGGGCACTGGGAATGCATTGATGGCAGTGACCTTCGCATCCACGGGACGCACCTCTCCTTGACCCACTTGTTTCCCTAGATATGTGACCGTAGCCTTTCCGAATTCACATTTTGCCAAATTAAGGGTTAAAGAAGCTGTACTCAGACGATCAAACACAGTTCGGAGGGTTGTTACGTGTTCCGTCCAATCAGTCGAATAGACAACTAGATCGTCTAAATAAGCTTCGCAGTGTGAAACCCCCTCCAAAACAAAATTCATCAACCTTTGAAAGGTCGCGGGGGCGTTTCGCATTCCGAAAGCCATGACAGTATACTGCATGAAATTGTCAGGTGTAACGAAGGCAGATATGTCAGATGCACGAGGGGTTAGCGGCACCTGCCAGTAACCCTTTAACAAATCTAACTTGGTGACATATTTAGCAGAGCCGACATTATCTATACAGTCCTCCATACGAGGCAACGGGAAAGAATCTGGCACAGTCAAAGAATTAACTTTACGGTAGTCCGTGCAAAAACGAGACGTCCCATCAGGCTTGGGAACCAGCAAACACGGAGAACTCCACGGACTGGAACTGGGTTTGGCTAAACCGTTCTCCAACAAATAGGCTACTTCCTCCCGCATAATGGATCGTTTGGTGGGATTCACACGATACGCATGTTGCTTTATTGGTCTGGCGTTATCTACATTGATGTCATGCTGTAGCACTGAGGTTTGGGACAGGACATCACAAAATAAAACAAGATACGCTTTTATTAATTGCACAATGTCTGTTCGTTGTTTTTCATCTAAATGAGTTAAAACAGATGATAGATTCTGCAACATCTCAGAATTCCTTAACCGAGCACACTGATCAAGGGTGTTCCGTAAAACAAGACCATCTACGTCATCACCAGAATGCAGCGCAGAGGCAGTGGCTACAGAGGAGACAGTGGGCCCTACCGTCACTCTCTTGGATTCTTCCTGAGAGTTTCCTCGGTCGTGATAAGCCTTTAGCATATTAAGGTGGCAGACGCGTGATTGGCGTTTGCGATCGGGAGTTCGGACAACGTAATCCGTCTCGCTCAGTTTACGGTCAATGATGTAAGGACCAGAAAATCGTGCATGCAGAACAGAACCAGGATTGGGCAACAATACAAGAACCTTGTCCCCTGGCTGGAAAGAACGAGGCACGGCTTTCCTGTCATAGCGAACCTTCATTTTCGCTTGAGAGGAAGACAAAGCCTTGTTAGCAACAGCGCACGCAGTGTGTAATCGCTCACGAAACTCACTAACATAATCCAGAATATTTGTATTAGAGCAGGAATCATCACACAACAACTTCTCTTTCAGTAACTTCAATGGTCCTCTAACAGTATGCCCGAAAACAAGTTCAGCAGGGCTAAACCCCAGTGATTCCTGCACAGTTTCACGAACAGCAAATAGCACCAATGGGATACCTACGTCCCAGTCATTCCCAGTATCTAGGCAATACGCGCGTAACATAGATTTCAGGGTCTGGTGAAATCGCTCAAGCGCACCTTGCGATTCAGGGTGATAAGCGCTGGAAATTTTGTGGGTAACAGACAGAGTCTTCATTACTTGGGCAAACAGCTTCGACGTGAAGTTTGAACCTTGGTCCGTCTGGATAATCTTAGGCAACCCAAAGGTAGAAAAGAACTGAACCAATGCCTTCACTATAACCGGAGCCGTAATTTTACGAAGAGGTATCGCCTCAGGATACCTAGTAGCTGTGCACATTACGGTTAGCAAATACTGATGTCCAGACTTGGTTTTGGGTAATGGGCTAACACAATCAACCAACACTCGATCAAATGGTACACCCATAGTTGGTATTGGATGAAGGGGTGCGGCCGGAATAACCTGACTCGGTTTTCCCGTATACTGACAAGTGGAGCAAGTACGGCAATATCGGACCACAGAAGATTTTAGACCAGGCCAGAAGAAATGTCTCAATATCCGATTGTACGTTTTCGTAACGCCTAGATGTCCTGACAACACGTGATCATGAGCCAAATATAACACGTGCTGCCGAAATTCAGAAGGCACAACAATTTGATATATAGCACTCCAGTCTAATCCTGTAGAGACAGCGGGAAACCACTTGCGCATTAACAACCCATTCTCCATGAAATAAGCAGATTGTTTTTCTTTGTTTTCCGAGGACAAATACTTTGCCAGAGAAGAATCAGCCTGCTGGGCAGCTATAAGGTGCTCTCGAGTAAAGGGCAAATGCAATGCGTCAGTCTCTGCGTCATCAATACTCACAGGGACCTCCGTTTTCAGCGAGAGTGAGGAGGACTGTTCCCCCAAATCTGGAGAGGCTAGGAAGGAATCAGACAAGTCAACATCTCCAGTTTTACGAGACTGGGCACGGGTGACAGCACATGCAGGAAATACAGTTGGGAATGTACGAGTTAACTCGTCAGGGTGAGTCTTAGCGTCTGGTGTGTCCAACACTTCCAATACCGGCAGTACCTTACCACCAGCAAGATCGTTACCCAATATAAAAGTAACACCTTTTACGGGTAGAGAGGCTCTTACTCCAACTTTCACAATGCCATTTACTAGCTCTGACTGCAAATGAATAGTATGCAACGGTACCGTCATAAAGCCCATGTTAATGCCTTGCACTAAAACATGAGAACCATTAAAAGTCTCGCTGGACAAAGGCAGTACATCAGCGAGAATGAAGGACTGAGCCGCTCCAGTATCCCTTAGAATAGTTATTGGTACCGGATCTTTCTGATCTCCGGACAACAAAACAAACCCCTTAAGAATGAAAGGTTCATAACCAGAGTCAGGAACATTCTCAGCGCTAAGTACAGGTTCAGAAATACTAGGGACTGTTTTAATTAAACCAACACTCTTGGGCTGTTCAGAACTCTGCCGCTGCTGCTTTCGCTTTAAAACCAAGCAATCGGCAATTATGTGACCAGGCTTATGGCAGTAAAAACATTTCCACTCCGTTGCCCATGGGGAAACTGGTCGAGGACGATTGTCAGGTCTTACAGAAGACAAAATACTAGAGCTTTTCTCAGCTCCTTGAGACGCAGCACGAGGAGAAGACATGAACACAGTTTTGTGAGTTAACACAAACTCGTCCGCTTGGACAGCTGCTTGTGACAGCGAAGTAACCTTTTGCTCATTCAAATACACAACAACACGCTCCGGCAAGGAGTTCTTAAAGTCCTCAATGAGAACCAACTCACGAAGAGAGTTAAGGTCAGTGACTTTGGTAGCTGAGCACCATTTATCAAAGAGAACCCCCTTCTCTCTAGCGAACTCAACGAATGTCTGATTTAGGGATTTCTTGTGATTCCTAAACTTCTGTCTATAAGCCTCGGGGACAAGCTCATAGGCGCGCAAAACAGCAGTTTTAATCGTGTCATAATGTAAACTGTCTTCCAGCGACAGTGCAGAGCATACCTCCTGGGCCTTGCCAATAAATTTGCATTGCAATAAGAGAGGCCAGACATCCTTCGGCCATTTTAGCGAAGCTGCAATACGTTCAAACGCTCTGAAGTAGGAATCTACTTCAGTCTCTCGGAATTGCGGTACTAATCTAATGTGCTTACTGACATCTAATGTCGTTTGCAGGGGATCGGACAAAGGAGAAACATTTGAGAAAACTGAGGGGGTAGACTGTGCGACAGGACCTGGCGCAACTTGCTTTGTCGCCAGTTCAAGCTGCCGCAACTTAACCGCCGTCTCAGCCTCAATCTCCAATCTGCGGATCTCCAATTTAAAATTGAGTTCTGCCTGCCTTGCCGCCGCTTTTTCCTGAGCCTCTAGTTGGAGACGAACAAGGCGCACTTTCAAACGGGGATCAGCACCACTGAACTGCCCACTCCCAGCTGACACGGGAGAAAATGCAGGCAGTGTAGGCTTGCCCTCAGCCTCCGCTTCAGGTTCAGCCTCCACCTCGCATTTAGCTGGCGGAGCTACAGATGCATCTGGATCCTCCTCAAACGCAGCAGCATCGGGCAGACCAGGTAACACAAAGACCCGCAGCTCAACCAACCCCTCTAATACGACGGCCTTAATGTGTTTTTTAAGCGCATGTCGAGAAACCGCAATACCAAAGTGTTCAGCTAACAACAAAAGGTCGTCTTTGCGACACTTATCAAACTGTTCTAACGTAGGATTCTGGAGAAACCCAACCAAATCAAAGAGAGCCATTTCCAACGGTCCCTATCGCCACAAGAGGGCGACAAGACAACACACCCCGCAACTGCGGACCTCAAAGCTACGTCCAAAACTAAGACACAAATAAATATTAACCTACAATAATCAGACAATTTAAATTTAAGTATCGGGAAATAATTAATAGTGTAATTAATGATCCCGGACAAGCCCCCAATTTTGTTACGTCCCCGTTGTGGTCTAGGGGTGCAGGGGAGTAACAAAATGACTGATTATTAAATATTAAAGTTTATTTACACAATTATCTATACAGTGAACAAACGGGAGGGGAAACACTGGGCGGTACCAAACAAAAGAAGATAACAAACAGAAATATAAGCTATTAACAATTCTAGAAATAAAAGAAACTAACTAACTGAAACCCGAAAATCTTCCGAACCTAACTAACTACTCTAACTATTCTAAACTGAACAAAAACATACAAGGGTGGTACACGCCCGTATCTATATATATACACAAGTGAAACTAACAGTGACAGTGAAGAAAACAAACACCTACTTAAATCCCACTCCCAATATATATATACAAAACCAGCAACCAAACCAAAGACGCAAATCCAAACTCAAAGTCTTTTCAGAAATTCGATCGTTTACACAAGTCAAAAAATAGCACTAACTCACACGAGTATACAGAAGTGAACGAACATTCAAATCCAAGAAACACCGAGGTGTAACTGACAAGGTTAGGTTTTTATAGGTGTGGGTCTGTTCCTCATTGGCCGCCCGGCAGGTCTGCAGAAGAGGATTGGGGGGGAAACGGCGCACTCTTCCTTCTTCTTCACCAATGACGGAGTGACCCGTAGCAGACCTCACGGGATAATGAGACCGACAGAAACAAAAAACAAACCTGGCACGTAACAATATCTACTGCTGCCTCAGAGTCCTGCGTTTGGATCCAGTCCGAGACCGGTTCTTAACAGGCTGTAGTGGAGGCAATCCTCCACAAGGACTTTGAAAAACAGCCAAATGCCATTCAGAATATGAAAGGTGGAACAGGAAATTTTGAGTTTGACAAGGAAAAACATGTTTCTCAAAGTTTCTTTCAGCGGATGAGATCACTGGGAAGGGATTTCTCTCAACAAGTTGAACAACTTCAACAAGAAGTGACTCATTCTGTCGAAACATATATCACTGCAAAAGAAACCAGCAAGGAGGATTTTGATCTTAGCTTCATTCATGAGGTACTAAAAAAAAATTGACACGATTTACATTGCTGAATTTGAGAGCTGCACAGGCAATCTTAAGTTCACAAATGAATTCAAGGCAGATGTATCTATTAATCTTTGCCTGAAATATGTTTCAAGGTTTCATTGGATGCAGGAAACCTGTAAGACCTCAAACCATCCACTGACATATCTGGAAAGCCAAAGAGACAACTATCTCCAAGCATTCAGAAACTATTGCAAAGGAGCAAATTCTGTAACAATATTTGTTGATTTTCTCTGTATACACATCAAGCCAGGAGTTCTGACTGCAGTGAATGATAAAACCAGTCAGCACATTGCAGGTGAAATGAAATCCAACAACCCAGCATTCAACAGCAATAGGTCAAACCTTGAGAATCACATACTGAAACATCTGGCGACTGTTGATGACTTCAGCTCATTTGTTGAATACATTGACTTCCCAAAAAGATACTTTGAAAGATTTATCCAAGAAAAGATAAATAACTTTTTCAGTAATACAGGAAAACTGCATGATATGCATGAGAAAACTCTTGAAACCCTCCAAAATCAGATTTTATCAGCAAGCAACTAGAGAAGTGGAAGAAAAGCAAAGAAATGCATCCATTTGGCTTGACTGCTTCTGTAACACATTGGGGGAGCACATGGTAATAAAAAGAAATTAATTATGTACCATTGAAAATGAAAACATTGAAGACTGACTATTTTTAAAAGACGTGATGGCCAAGTCTCTCGACAAAATGCTGAAGGATGAAAAGGCAATAGACTGGGAACTAAATGGAAACGTTGAGAAAGAAACCAACTGAATATCTCTTTGACCAGCTGCAAGGGTGTTGGGAGAAGTGTCCTTTCTGCAAAGCCGTCTGCACAAACACCATCCCCAACCATAATGGAGACCACTGTGTGCAGTTTCATTGTTCTAAGGCTCTTTCTGGCTCATACTGGTTTGAAACAGATCAATTTTCAATCGATTTCTGCACCACACCAGTCAGCAGTGATACTCTATTCAGACCTAAAGAGAATGGTGAGTGGATCCCCTTCAAAACCTACAGAAATGCTGGAGACCCATACAATAAATGGAACATTACTCCAGATGGCAGTGTGCAGTGATACTGGAAATGGTTCATTTGTAAGTTTCAGATACCATGGGAGAAGAAATTTGAATGTAGATTTGTTGGTGAAGGCAAAATTCCAGATGAATGGAAAAAAGAAAATCACAAAAGAATCTGCTTTGGAATAATTATAATGTGTTTCATTGAATTAGGAGAATGCATGCAGCCAGTGTGCATTTAGTTCACCATTACAAATAGTTTTACATCACCACTGTTAACTTGTCCCCTGATAGCCTAATTCACAGATTCTGATAACTTCTGCTTGTAATGTTTTCTCCCAGTTTACTGTTTATGTTCCAACATTGAAAGGTGGAAGTGATGCAATTAAAATGTAATGTACTTTACTTATAGAAAGGGAAATTACCTGTAAGAATTATCTGTAGTTGAGAAATGTTAGCAAAATAATTTGTTTGTTTTCCAAAACAATGATTCACTTGGTTAGCGGCAAGTGCTGCCATTTTTATTAGCACTATTCCCTGCTGAAGAAAATCAGACTATTTGAATGATGTGGAATTTCTGTGCTACTGCATATATGCAATGTTGTAAGAAGATTCTGGTGCTTGCTTTCCATCTATCATCATTTCTTGCGGCTGAACATGAATTAGCTATGACCTTTTTTTTAATAACCTGATTTGTGAAAAAGAAGTTAATTCAGAAGCAAGAAGTAATATTTTGTAACATGTTCAATATTAAGTACAGACATATACAAAGGTTTATTTAGCAATTGCATGTTTTTGAGGATGAGCTTTGTTTTTTTTTTACATTTAATGTGCACAGTTCATTAAAAAAAAAAAAATATATATATATATATATATATATATATATCAAACAAATGTTATTATTGATTCATGTAGTTTCCTTGAGTATGAACTTAATGGCACATTGATGATAACCTGTTTTGGATAATGCCATAACCATAAGTAAAACATACAAAGTAACCCAGATATCAAAGACAAGAAGGATGAGTAATGCTTGCTTAGATGTTCAAGATTGACAGATGTACTTTAAAACCATAAAAGGTTTGTTAACCTTTGTATTGTTTGTAAATTTGAAGCAAAATAGGCCTGTATTTTCAGTTATGGTAGCGTGAGAACAATTAAAAGAGCACATTGTCCATCTAGAAGTTCAAGAATAGAGCACTATGTAACCAAAATTGATACTCAAGAAAAGTTACATATTGCATTTTAAAAGGGGCACTTCTGCTAAATTAAGTCAATTACCATGACAAAATGGTAGTTAGAATGTTTTATCTTTTTATTTAACAATATAATTTGAGCTGGGTCCACATTCAAAGCCCTCTCTCTCTGTCTCTCACACTCAATGACGGAGTTTACTTACATTGTCCATGCAAAAAAAGGAAAAAGTGAGAAAAATGGCTTTAAAGATTCTGTTCTGTTACATTCAAAATTCTACTGAGAAGCATGGTACAAAATTTCCTAACTAACTTAGATGCTTGATTAATGTCTTTTCTATTAGCTAGTATTATCTGTATTCATTTCTGGACACTGCAACAGCTTGTGAGACTGCTCCTCTCGTTATAATCATAATCGTCATTAGAATGCGGCCCTCTTTGTCAGCTGTAGCAACTGTAGCCTAACTCTCAGTTTTCCTAGCTCACTACATTCACAAAACCTTAAAAATAAACACTCAAACATTTTAAATGCCCTAAAATATATATATATATTTTGAAACCCCATATTTTTTTATGCGCTGTTTTGGCGATGTGCCGAGACATCTGACGGGCTTCTCCAGGTCACCATTTTAATCAGATGTATTGTACCACTATAACAGTAGCTCTAGATTAAAAAATAAAAAATAAAGGTAGGCACGTAGCCTACGCAGCTCAACTGGAACAGGTTCCGCTTCGGCTCAAACAAACACTGTTTATTTTCAGATAACGTTAAATATTTATCATATTTATTTTTTACTTGTCTGATCAGAAAACTGCATGAGGCATTCCACTTGCCCGAACAGAATTAGGTTCCTCCAGTTATCATCACCGAATGTTAGTTGACGCCAGTGCTTGAGATGGGCAGGAGCTGTTGGGACTTGTATATGAGTACCGACTCTTCTTTTGATTACCAACATTAATTTATTTTAAACAGTATGTATTTTGAGGAGTAGGTACCGGCACTTATTTGGTCCAATTAAAACACTGGTTAACACTATTGTATTTTTGTAATATTTGAAGCGTTGCTACCTACCTTTTCCTTGTCTTGGTTGAAGAAAAAAAAGTGACGCTTTGACAGACCGTGTGACATTCGAGCGCTGCAAGTCTTCCGACCGCCTCAGATAAGGAGCAAGCACGGAGCGCGCGGCCTAGGCTCTTTTTGAAAATAAATATGTGGACGCGACAGTATGGATCTCAATGTATTGTCCTCTGGAGTTTTTATTTTAAGTTCAGCCTGCATGCAAGTTACAATATACTGCTGACTAAAATGAGGCACTATACTTGGAAACATTTTTCCACCAACCATTCTAAAGATTTAAGGCTAGTAACAGATTCTGTCCAGTATCCAATGTATCTTTAGTTTTACCCCATCATTTGAGAAGTACAGTTAATGGGTAGGGATCTCTACATAACACCGCTGGCCTGTTATCATAGGGCTCCTTCCTCATTAGACAATTATTTCTCAAATACATACAACCAAACTCAGTAATGTCGATTATTTTATGTTTAGAAAACCAGACGTGATGACTATAGTGTATGTATAGTAGTGGAGAGCACCAGTGGTAAGGAGTGGGTGGTCTTTCAACATTCATGGCATAATGAGAAATCTGTCAATTTTTTTGGTTATTATATTTTAAATTAAATAGGTACAATAAATATAGTGGCTGCCTTTTCTTTTAGAAAAGAATAATAATCATAGCCGTCTATTTCTCAACAAACAGAATATTACGTAACAATAAATGCTTGGGCTGTGTGTGAACATTTAATCAGATGGTAAATGGACTGCATTTATATAGCGCTTTTATCCAAAGCACTTTACAATTGATGCCTCTCATTCGCCAGAGCAGTTAGGGGTTAGGTGTCTTGCTCAAGGACACTTCGACACGCCCAGGGCAGAATTTGAACTGGCAACCCTCCGACTGCCAGACAATCGGTCTTAACGTCTGAGCTATGTCGCCCCTGATGAAATATGTGCATCAAATAATGGATCGATGTGTCGTGAAATGTCAGTTCACGGACCCAGCGGTGGTTGGTATGCCGAAAATTAGTGGGGCATAAAAATTTCCTTTAAAGTGATCATTGGTCTAAACCTGTTTTCATTTATTTTCCTTGATTGACAAGCCTGCAAATGATCTGAGTAGTCAATCGGCAAGTAACACACGGCTTCGTCACATTATCTTAGGGAGATTAAATAATGAATTCAATTTAGGAAAATCCATTTTAATCACTACGACTACGACGTGCATGGAGTGCACAGATCAAGTTCTGTCAGGAACTCTTGCTGCAGCCAACTGTGTTCAACCAAAGCAATTACATTCTCACGCGTTTTAACAATCAACCAGTCACATACAACACATTTTATCATACTCATCCAGTCACGTGAACACATCACCAATGGAGCACTTTTTTAAACCACCAATCAAACCCTCTAGGGCTGCTACTTCCCTGCGCTGATTTTGCATGTTTCGCGGCACCACCCCAGGACCACCTGTTGTTTGGATACTGGGGGGGGGGTTATTCCTCCCGTTTAGTAGGGAAGCTGTGTTCCTCCCATTTAGTAGGGCAGCTGTATTCCTCCCGTTTAGTAGGGGAGCTGTATTGTGCTCCCTGTTAGATAGGGTAGTGCATGCTGGTATCTGAAGCAAATCCACTAAGTTCCAAACCAAAGTTGCATACTTAATACATCAGTCTGCCCATGCGTTATTAAGTGTCTTTTGTTCTGAGCTTTGTGCCCTACAGCTTTCCTTTCAGCCTAGTCCCAGTGAGGTTTTACAGATAGAAGTTATTATAGTTTGATTGTTCTGGCTGTTGAGCATCTATTTAGTCCTCTTTCATATAGCTGGCTTGAAGCGCATCTGGCTTCTTCTTTTAGTTTTTTGTTAGGACACCATTATCCCCTCTGTATCACCATTTCAACTTCCCCACATCATCGCCCAGAAAAAAGAAACTTCCTGATGAAACAATGCTTTTCACTCACACATTTCAACCACAGTAAATGTTTCATATACACACACAATATCTTCAGATGTCATTCATGAGATTATCTCTAAAATGCAGCTAAAATGTCAGTTCACACAAATAACTGGGCTAATCAAATAATTAAAAGCAGAAGTTGGCATGGAGCAACAAATATTGCCAGATGGAACCCACAGACAAACCCTATACTGAACATAGATTTATTTGTATTTACAAAGGCTGTTTCCTGGATTATCAGACTTTATTTTGCTGAATGTTTTACAGTGAAGCAGATTTACTGGTTTCTTCGATGCCTGTTGTGTTTTTTGGCAAGCTAAACTTTATTGTTGGCTCAATAAGCAGTTATTTTTTTTATTTAACCTTTATTTACCCAGGGTAGGTTCGCTGAGCACTGATGCTCTTTTGCAGCATCGCCCTGCTTCAGTTACTGAAGGAATGAAGACCGACGAGATGGGAAATGACGTCCAATAGGTATGTCTGTTACAAAACATTTCAACTGAAGTCATGCAACATAAATTCTCCATCAAATTGGTAAGAAATAATTAGACCTGTAAATTACAGCCCTGCTGATTTAGGTACTTGTGACAAACAGCACAAACAGGGCTCCTTAGCAAGGTATCAGTATGAGGATGAATAACACGGTTGTGTTTCCTTTGGGAAGTTTCATATCACAGGTACATCATGTTTTCTCTGTCCCTGCATTGATTTTGAGATCACATTCCTCTGCATCTGTGCTGTGAGCCTAATGATTATCAGGGGACACAGTGATTGTGTGTCCCAATGAAGATCACCAAACAAGAGGGAAGAAAGATGTATGTGTGTGTGTATTTGTTTGTTTGTGTGTGTGAGAGAGCGTGTCTAGCATACAGCGCCCTCCAGAATTAGTGGCACCCATAATTAACATGAGCAAAAATGTTTATGTTCTTTGATGACTTTTCATTTAATTCAATTGGACTGATTTGAAATGAAAATTATTCCAACGCTGGTGATTTGTGTGTGAGTTAGTGGAGTGGGAAAGTATGTGTGGTTTGGCTTGTGAGTCTGGGAGTCCAGGACACATTTACTGTGAGGACTTCACAGTAGTTCATATTTTTATCCTTATTGATTGGGTACAGTTGTTGAGTTGGACTGTAAATGGTTTCTGACTTAATGTGCGCTCAGTTTATGAAATTAAATTATTCCCCATATTTTAACAGAAAAGCAAATCCTCTGTTTGCCTTCCTAGATATCTACTGTTTAAATTATGCATTAATATCTCCAGTCTGAATAATAGCACATACAATAAAATGCTCAGTGTTAGCCTAAATCAACTCAGATTGGAGACGGTTTTCTCTGAAATTGAACACATTACATTACATTACAACACATTTTAACAAATCTGTGCGGGTACACTGTTTTTCTTTCCCAAACTCCCCATATTCAGTGAAGTGTTAGACCCACAACTTCTCAAAAACTGGAATAAGAGGCTTTCAATAGTTAAGCAGTCAAAACATTTTCACAGAAATAATGGAATTTGTACACAAATTATTTGCGCAAGAGGTAAGTTAATTTTCATTTATTTTAATTTTTATTCCAGACAGGAATTATTACGCTTATCCTAAGCAGACTGTTAGTGAGTGTGTGTATGGTTTCATAATATATGCCTATTAGCTAATGTGTATAGAATGTGTCTGTGTGTTTCCAGATCATGAACTACCTTAACACTTATCCCACACACACTGCACACAGCAAATCCATGTACTCTAATCATATTGTATACAAGATATTTCCACTACCTCTCAGTGGGAGATAACTGTTGTCATAACCTTTGCATTGACACAATACATTACGCCTACGGCAGACCCAGCTACCTCACTGTGAAAAAGACAATGGTCATCCCTATTAATAAGGCCAGTTTCAGTGGGTGTGTCATAGACCTGGCAGACAGGGTTGCAATCAAAGGCAAATGTTGAATAAAAATCAAGTTGTTTAGGTTAGCCATGGTGGGTCTGAATACTTAGCAGGCCATCACAGGTCTATGGTTGGAAATGGTGGTGCCTATGTTGAGATCTATATAATAATATAATATATAATATAATATCCTTGCATTTATACAGCACCTTTCCGAATGCTCAAAGTGCTTTACAGTCAACTCACCTCACCCATCACCAATGTGTAGCACCCACCTGGGTGATGCACGGCAGCCGTTTTGCACCAGAAAGCTCACCACACATTAGCGAAGGTGGAGAGGGAGAGAACATATCTGGTACGTGATATGGTCTTCGGAGAAATGCATTTCTGTCACGCATGGAGATGGGAGTTGATGTTCTCAAAAAGCATCAAGGCCCCCTTTTAGTTTGGGTGAAGACCATCTCTCTTTAAAAGAACAGGCCTTGCCCAAAATAGGTCGAAGTTGTTAGGGGATCCTGATGATAGCACAGTAGTCCTTGAGTCAGGTGTGAAGAGAAAACAGTCGGGACCACCTCTCGATCCCTCCCTGGTGGTTGGGGAAGGGCCCTGAGATGATGGCCTTTTTCCCAGTGTCCAGTAGTGAATTAATGAGTGCTTGATAGTCCACCTTTAGAACTTCTGACTGCTGTGCTCTGATGTCATTGGTGCCCACATGGATGATGATGTTCTTTAATTTGCTGTAATTGATTAAGATTTTGGGGAGTCAGCGTTGGATATCCTGTACCCGTGCACCAGGAACGCAGTGAAATTTTGGAGGGGCCAGATAGTGGAGGCAGGTGGACATCATGGACCATGGAAATGCTGATAACCAGGGTGGAGGTGGTTGAGTCCTTTAGGGTAGGAGGGATAGAATGGGAAGGAGGCTGGGTTGACAGGGCTTCATCCTGGTCTAGTGCACTGAAACGGTTTGAGAGGTGAAGTGGTCTTCCTGAGCGCCTGTCTATCTGCTGCCAGGCAGATGGCTGAGGCGTGGAGTTGGTGGGGAGGCCAGGGTGAGGTGGGCTGCTACTAGGAGGAGGATTTCTGTGGGTGGAGGTGACGACACTGGGAAGTTCCTGGGCTGGAAGAGTGGTGGCAAATAGGTGAGAGTGGAGGGGGCCAAGCCCAGCAGCACCAATTAAGATAGTGGAGTTAAAATTGTCTTGTAATCTGGAGTGTTCCATTAAAAATGCCGTTCGGTCAATGAGTGTTTTTATTTGTTTCATGAGTTCAATGACTTTGTCCTGTAAATCCTTGATTTTAATACACTTGGCACATTTAAAAGCAATGTCCGTAAAATCCTCTTCAGAAACAATTAAGAACATGTCACTGAGCTCGCATTTCATGACTTTTTCATGACCTTGCTGATCAGCCAGCGAGGTGTGGGGAGTCATAATAGCAATAAACGAAACATACTTATAAAAACAAAGTGAAAGATAAAATCAAAGAATAAATAAGATTAAAAATAGTTGTAAGCGAACCATTCATAAAAATAAAAATGGAATAATAATAATAATAACAACAATACACTTACATTAAAAATAAAAAAATAAATGAATCTTACACCTAAAATGAGTAAATAAATAAGGAGTAAGATTTAAAAGACTTAAAGGACTAGAAACAACAAACAGAAGAAAACATACATGTCCAAGCAGAAGTCCAACAGATAATGGCTCTAGGCCACAATGCAGGGTGTTGTGGCCCAAAGTTTCAGGTATATCCGGCGACAGTGAATAAAATCAGGTCTCACCAGTAGAGTAGCTCCCTGCTGTAGGTAAATTTTAGGACTAGGCCTAGGCCTCACAGGTGATAAAGCTTCTGCTGGGAGGCAGCACTCATCCTAGCGGTGCAATAGCAGTGCAGAGAGCTCCTCCCAGCAGCAGTGGTGCAGCAGGCCAGACACAGCAGGAAAGCAGCAGGCTGAGTGGTAAGGCCTACACTCAATTGCCACAGGGATCTGTGTTAAGGAGAAGGCCAAGGCTATTTTCCTAACTGCTGAAGAAATTCAGCTCAATCCATCCTGGAGAAGTCCAGCCTCTGCTTACCAACCCACAAATACCACCAACGCAAACCTAGTTCTGGTTCTGGGCTGGTGCTAGTGCCGGTTCACAGTTGGTTCAACTTGCGAACCTCAGGTTAGAGAGCCACGTCATTACGTCACTAATTTTGATATCAGTACTTTTAGTGGCAGGCCTAGATTTTGCAAGTGTGAATGACTTATTGACAATGCTTTGTACATATGAGTAACTTGGCATTTTTGTATGTTGAAAACGTTTTTCTTCAGATATAATTTCATTTGTACTCTGTTATGAGTAGTTGATAACAGCAATGCATATAAATTGGCAGGATGGCATACCTGCCATCCCAATCTATTTTGCTTGCTCATTTATCTAGTTCCTGTGGTCATTTTGTAGTTTGACCATGCATGCATGTACACACACACACACACACACACACACACGCAAACACAGTTGCTGTATACACGCACGCTCACAGGGGTCACTTATGACCCTTTCAATTATGAATTTCACTGTTTTATCACAATGACACAGCAACTTATCACCCAGGCACCTACAGGGGGAGAAGGTTAAGCAGATAATATGAATCAGAAGATGCACAAAACTGTATGATCCATTCAATTTCAAGTCAGTAGCTACCCACTTCCATGTCATGAATTATTATTGAAAATAAAGAACCGTGATAAGTTTGTGGGTGGCAGTCATAGCCCTTATGTATGTGATATTTTACCTGTTGTAAATAGGCCGATTTTACTCTGTCAACAAATTACTCAGGACATCTGCAGTGCTGTGGTAATTTAAAAGTGCTTGGGGATGCGGATACATATCTTGTTACGGTATTACTTGCTGCTAGCAAGGAAGCAATAATGGTAAAAAACTGAGCATCCTACTCAGGAACAGTGGTTTGATAATATGGAGGAAAGCTTTTCGATTGAGAAACTCACATATGTTTTAAGAATACAAGAATTTGAATTTGAAGATAGGTGGGAGAATGTATTACTTTGAAATCACAACGCACAAAGGGGTGACACCAACAATAGAAATGGAAATGTAACTGTAGAACAAGACTATTTAACCCTCCTGTTATGTTGCGGGTCAAATTGACCCTTTTTAAAGTTTGAAAACTTTAGGAAAAATACTTTTTCTGGGAAAAAAGTATTTTTTCAGTATGAAACTTCTTCTACTGGCCTTAATTAGTGTAATCAACATTTGAAATGAAAATGGTTCATTTCATGTATTTGCAACCCCCCCCTGCATGTTTATATCACAGAGATACTGTTCAGGTCCATTTGACCCGCCATGAAAGTGGAGGCTAAAGGGGGTCAGAAGTGTCAAATTTAGACCATTTCTTTCTTTGCAGATGTGAGACATAAGGTATTTCCTACTCCCTCCCACCATATTTCACCCCAATCACACACACACACACACCCGCATGCACACATGCACACACAGACACACACATACATGTTTGTATTGCTATACTTGTGAGGACTTCCCATTGACTTACATTAATTCCGTAACCTCTAACCCTAACCCTAACCCCAACCAATACATGCCTAACCCTAAGTCCTAACCCTAAAACAGCCTCTTGAACTTGTGGGGACCAGCAAAAGGTCCCCACCTTGTGTAATTTTCCTCATCCTTCTATCCTTGTGGGGACATTTGGTTCTCACAAAGATAGTAATACATGCCGATACACACACACACACACACACACACACACACACATTTCACCCCAATCTAACACACACAAATACACACATACATACAAACACTCTTTCTCCTTATTATCCATTATCCCTACCTCACCTGTAAAGTGAGAGAAAGTGCAGATATGCTGAACTGTTGGTGATCAAGTATAGGGCCCTTCAATTGTCCAAGTTCGTCTTCACAGACACCACAGCCCAAGTGTCTCATGAGCACTCTCCATAAAAATGCCGAAATCAGTACCAGAGAGGACCAGAAACCAAGCATGATCCTAGATTACAATGCCACCGAAGGGGCGTGGAACAACTTGGACAAAGTAACGGGTTCCTACAGCACCAAGCGAATTACTGCACGCTGGCCTTTAGGCATCTTTTATAACATAATTGATGTATCGACCTACAATCCGTTCATCATCTGGACGGAGATTTTTCCTGAGTGGAATGTGTCAAAGCTGTACAAGAGGCGCATCTTCCACGAGAAGCTGGGGAAGGCACTCATGGTACCGCATATACAACGAATGCAGCACAAGGACCCCAGCCACTGCAGCCACAGTGAGGGAGATCCAGGAGAAGGCTGCACCTAGTACACCAGTGCCTGAGGTAAGTAAGTGTGTGTGTGTGTGTGTGTGTGCGCGCGCGCGTGCACGCGTGCGTGTCAGGGGATCATGTTCAGCAAAAAGACATAGTAATCATCTCCCTCATCTTTCTAGGTTGCTGCTGGGGGAAGAAGGAAGTGGAAAAGGTGCCAGGTCTGCATGACGTCAAGATGAGCACGACGTGTGCGACGTGCAAAATTCATTTGCACAAAGCATACCGTGACGACTTGTCCCTCATGTGCTGTGTAGATACACAGATACACACGCACACACACACACACCTCGTTCATATTGCTCATCTCTTGTTAATTTTTGTTCATTTCTGGCTCTAAACATTCTAAACATTGCATAAATAAAGATTACTTTCAATAAAAATCCTTATGACTCATTTGGCTTGATTTTAAGTGAACGGGTCAATTTGACCCTGAACAGAAGAGGTGTCTCATCTCTATTTAGCAACATCACCCCATGAAAAAAAAAAAAAAAGTTTAAAAATGTAAAACAAATTTAAAATTAAATGTTATATAAGACTAATGTATTTTATATCTATGTTTTTCCAATATACAGAAAAAAGAGTTTGAACATTTTTTATGAAAAATGAAAAACGAGTGAATTATCCTAATGAAACCATGATCTGTAAGAGGTGAATAACACCATTGCACTAAATTCTGATGGAATTGTTAGTAATTAGATACCCAAACAATGTTTATTAGGATCTTTTGGTTTCTGACAACTTTTGGATGTTTAAACATGCACCGGGTCACATTGACCCGGGAACATTTTTGCTGTACCTGAAAAATGAACAGAACAGGAGGGTTAAAGAGTATCTGTAGGTTGTGACGATGATGTGTTAACCCTGACAGATGTGTTGTGTTGCTTTATTTTGTTATTATGCTTTTTATAAATTTGGAAAAATACAATAGATATTTAAGTGCCAAAAAAGAAATGGAATAATACTTCTGGCCACACTCATCAGTGGGCGTGGTCCTCTATTGCCCTGAATTCATCCTGCAAACTGAGCCCTGTCACACTTTGAAAGCAGTAATACCAGAAGGTATGGCTATTCCCTGAAATGAGTCAACCCGCATCCAATGCAGGTAAACATGACCATAACTGCTGAGTATTTAATCCCCAGACAGCTAGCATAACAGACAGGTCTGCTGAGATATGGACAACAGAACAGAGGAACCTTTGGCTCTGATTGTAGATTTCAGGCTCTGAGTTTCTGCAGGTTAGTGAAAATTAATTAATTTTCTAAGCGCTGTGACTAAACTTAAATGGCACACTGGGTTTATCTCACTTTCTTGAACTATGTGCTCATAATCTAAATTGCATGCTGATTTACAGTACCTACTTCTTGCTTATCGCTGATCTTACAATTGTGTACACAGACAAACATGCATGAATACTCATTCAAACATACATTACAAACACTTGCTGTATACACACACACACACGCTTACACATACATATGTATAGATTCGTATGGCCTTTTATATGAATATTACATTACATTACAGGCATTTAGCAGACGCTCTTATCCAGAGCGACTTACACAACTTTTACATTGCATTTTTACATTGTATCCATTTATACAGCTGGATATATACTGAAGCAATGCAGGTTAAGTACCTTGCTCAAGGGTACAACGGCAGTGTCCTTACCCGGGAATCGAACCTGCGACCTTTCGGTTACAAGTCTAGTTCCTTACCCACTGTGCTACACTCCGTCCCATATATGAATTTTGCTAACTTTGTCTCAGAAACATAGTAACATACCACCCAGCTGCCTGAAGGTGGGTAATTCAAATCTGATGATACACAAAAGATATCAAATTTCCTGTCAGCAGCTGCCCTCTTCCACGCCATTAAATATTGTTGCAAACTAAGTAACATAGCTTACATACTTTGGTGGTTGGCTATCATGGCCCTCGTGTTATTTTTTTGCCTGTTATAAATATAAAATTTAATTGAATTTATGTGTATAGCGGTTTGTATAGAGACATGGTCACTAAGACACTTTGGGGAAAATCAGAAAAAGGAAACAAAAACTAGGCCTGGATGCCCCAAAATGAGGAAATGACATACAAAAAAAATAATAAAGAAATGTGTATGCCATATTTTGAAATGGAAGTGTTTTTAATGGGCTACATTGTACATGACAGACCTACTAATTGTTTGTATGCCAGTAGAGGATTTATATGGCTAGCTTACATTCATTTAGAAATTTTTTTTTTTTTCCCACGGCGTGCAGTAACTGGCACCGTGGGCTATGTATGGCAAATTGTGGTCACTCACTGACTCACTCACTCACTCACTAACGGACAACCTTTGAGGGACAGGTGCAGGTGGTGCTTCTTTTAGTAGGAGTAGGCGAAACGGGATGCATGCGTAGGTGGTGCTTCGTTTAGTCGGTGTAGGCACAACGCAAACATGTTAGGGTTAGCTAAAGTAATGTTAGGTGATAAAGCTGTGCTTTAAAATGTTGTGCCGTTCCGAGGGTCCCTTGTGAAAAAATATAATGCTGAAGTATACTTAATTTAGTATACTGTATACATGTACTTCAAGCATACTTGAGTGTGCTCTTTTGACCCACCGTATTTTGTATTTAAGTTGTAATAAATACATTAAATATGTGCTATATCACAATTGTAAGTACACCAAAGTATGTTAAATTGGACCAACTTATAGCATATAATGTATATATATATGTACACTTCTGAGTGTCTGAGTGGTAAACACGAGCATATTAAATTTGTGTTATTAACACACTCTAAGTGTATTGCAAGTCACATTTCAGAGTATTGTCAAGCGGCAATAAGTATATATATTAAGTGTATTAAAAATGTGCTATTTAAATACTGAACTTATAAAAATATTTATAAGGCGGTATCAAGTCTCCAGTGAAAATATTGCCCTGGCTATCACAGTCGGAATTCAAGTTGCGCCGTGGGTCTGGACGGTTTTGTGCTTGTTTATTTAACCTTTATTTACCCAAGGTAGGTTTGCTGAGCACAGATGCTCTTTTGCAGCAATGCCCTGCTTCACACTAATATACATTCACACCTGGGGGCAGCCCAGTACAACCACAATCCTCTATTGTTGGCCACTGAGCTGCTCCACTGGAGGAAGATAACTTTTTTTTAGCCAATTAAATCAGGGGATAATTAGGTGGCAAGTTTTTGTGAGAGCCACATCTGGGATTGTAGCCAGGACACCGGGGAAGCCCCTACTCTTTGCGCATAGTGTCATAGGATCTTTAATGACCACAGTGAGTCAGGACCTCGGTTTAACGTTTCATCCAAAAGACGGCATCTCCTACAGCAGTGTCCCCGTCACTGCGGCATTGGGGTTTATTTGAACAGAGGGAAGATTGCCCCCTGCTGGCCCACCAACACCACTTCCAACAGCAACTCAGTATTCCCTGGTGGTCTCCCATCCAAGTACTAACCAAGCTCACACTTACTTAGCTTCAGCCAGTCGGCAGGAGCAGAGTGCATGGTGGTATGGCTGCTGTGTAAATATAGCAGTGCAGGGTAGCTACAGCAGCCTAGTTTAAAAGTAGTTACCAGTACAGGCACAGAGATGAATGTGAACCGTTTCGACTTAAATAAAATCAATGTACCTGCCATGATGTCATTATTTTGTGCCAGTTTCTATATGACCGGTAATGTTACCTAGTGTCAAACTCTCAGCGCTTTTTAGGTATGGGGCATGTCGCCCCGCCAAGGCGTAACTATGCCATACCTATGTAGGTGCTGTTGATGCTCACTTTCACTATATTTTATCTACGGCTCAGTAAAACTAAGAAAAGAAGGAGGTTAGCTGATATCTTGATTTGTGGAATATAAATGTGTTTATCGCACTCTCCAACACTGGCTCTTCTTTTCTGCAGTCATCCTCCTCTTCTTCTTTGGATTTTAGGTGCTTGCTCTTCCACATTCATCATGCAAGGTCCTGTGCATGCCTCATCACAATAATGCTTGATGGGACTGTGGCACCCAATGGTACTAATGGGAAGTAATATATAGAGGAGCAATTCCAGAATGCAAATTTTGCTCCAAAAATGCCAGTGTGATAACATATTTTTATTATGAACAAATTAAGGATTGGCACTTAAACATTTAATTAAAAAATTGACAACAGTTTGCAACAGAAGTGGAAATGATTTTTGTGTTACATAACAGTGTAAATTAGGATGTCCAAAGACAAGCAACCTAATCCTAATCACAAAACCCTATCCCCAATCATAACTTTCACCCCAAACCTATGGATGGTATATGGACTGTAGTTATATAGTGCTTTTTTCACTATAGAAACACAAAGTGCTTTACAATTAATGCCTCACATTCACACATACACTCACACACCATACACTCACACACCAATGGTCAAAGGTAGCCATGCAAGTTGCCAAACAGCTTGTCAGGAGCAATTAGGGATTGTGTCTTTCTCAAGGACATTTCAACACTTTTCGCCCAAACTGTCTGATTGACAAAAGCCACACTACCTCCTGAGCTTCTGCCACCCCCTAACCCTATCCCACAATGCTAATTGTAGGCCTAAATCATGCTCCTCACCATGAACCATAATCTCTTAGTCCTAAATTCTAATCCCAAATCTAAATTTTAACCGTAGTACAAATGCCCAGCCCAAATCAAATTGTCTCATAAATGCTTTATATAGCATATCATCAAATCATACAAAAGCAAATGTCATGCTTCATAAAGAGTGACATGAAAACTTCTTATGCAACATATGCCAAATTTGCCATAATCAACAATGTCACCGGGCAAAAGGCCAAATATTATAAAGGGTGATATAGAACATGGCTATATAGAATGATAAGCTAACTGTGACGAAACTCATGCAACTTGAAGCATCATGTGACATGATGTCATGAAACAATTCAAATTAACCATATTAAAAGTGTGCCACACAGCTGTGCACAATAGTTAATGGTACTTAGTGATAAACTTTAACACTAGAAAAGGCCAGAGTCGACAGCATCGGATGTTTGGAATTCAAAATGCGAATTACTCCAACACCGCAAATGCAATTCCCTCCTCCTTCTACAACTTTTCCTAAATAGCTGGACATAAAATAACTGCGTTGTTAGAATAAAAAAAAAAAAATTGACTCATTAAATAAATACAGGCATTTTGTGCCCTTTTCTTTACAACCCCCCCCTGCCAGACACTAGGTAACATGCTGACGTGTGAATGGGTTACTCTCTCCTCCGGCACGGTATTAGGCAACTGAATGACTGACGCTTTGATGGAAATTATTGGGTCAAGCGCTATTGAAACTAATTTAGCAAATATAATCACAAAATGAATTAAATGAAATTGTTTGATGAAGATGATTTATGTTGATTATTGACTTCAGCGTGGGGATAAATAATCGCAGGCATTGTAGTCATAGAAGTGATGAGTTTAACTCCGTGGAGAATACGCCTCCAACATACTTTCAGTTTTTCACTGAAACGGTGACTTTGAATAGACTACTCTGAATAGACTACAGGATGACAAAAACGCAAGCAAACGGGACCAGAGGAAGCACTGAAATTATTGATGAATGACTTCATCATGGACCTGGCATGCAATCTGCAAGAAAATTACATGAAGTCGAAGACAGATGCGGTAGCTACCAAAGCAGCCATGGTTGCAGCATCTGCCCACACACCCGTCACTCCTGGGAAAAAAAAAGCACTGCTAGGTCGGCAAATGCAGACAGAATAAGGCTAAAGACAGCTGTGTGACATGCAATCGATTTGTGTGCAGTCCCTGCTCACACAAACAATGAAAGCTGTGTGTTCCATTTGGAACTGATGAGTAAGAGGAGAGAGAGAGTAGCCTAGATAGGTAAAAGCTCAAACGAGATAGCGGGAGCAAGGCAAATGAGAAGTGAGCAGAATTTGTCATGACCGAAGAAATGACTATTCTTAAATATTGCACTTTAACTACTGTTTTGTGTTTTGCTTGTTTTGCACATTTTTGTTCTTTTCTCAATGTGCCTGTAGTATGCCTTGGCACATTTTCCCTTACCTATATAACAAAACAAATTAGCACTAAAAATGTTGAAATTGATGCAGCCATCGCCTTTATTTCAAGAAAATAATTTTTCAACATAATGTTTCATAATCTTTATGAAATTAGGTGCTGACGTCGATAAACTTTGTAATGTCCCAGACTGCACTACTTATGCTTTCGTTCAAAATCTTATGACTTTCCACCCTAATACCAGTGATATAACACATGAACTTTCCTTCATGAAACATTAGCTATTACTTTCCATAGTTTATTACTATACTGTGCAGTGTCATGCATCCTGTAAAGTGACAGCATTTTCAGTTTCATTGTCCTTACGCTGAGATATTGCTTTATAAATCATTCATAGATGCGTTATGCAATATTCCAATGTATTTCCTTTAAAGTGACACCAGCTTCAGTATTTCTAAAGCTAAAGTAATGCCTTATGATACATAAATAGATGCTTCATGTAGTGCTCTACTGGTTCACCCTTTAGCGTGAAATAATTAGCATTCAGACTTTTGTGGTATTTCTTTTAAAATCATTCATAGATGCTTTATTATTATACTGTACATCCTTAAATTGATATCATTTTCAATATCCTAAATAATAAGGTATTTCTTCTAAAGTTAGGGTATTGGCTTATAATCAATATAGATGCATATTGTAGTAGTTTTCTGGTTAATGTAAAACATTTAACATTCATAATTTTGAGGTATTTCTTTCAAAATTTTAAATTTTTTTGGCACACATTTAATACAAGAGATATTTAGTGCCATTGTAATCAGCCATTAGCCAGTTGACCTTGTTGGTTATGTCACTTTTGGCATAGCTTGTTGCTATGCGTAGAGTTTGCATGTTCTCCCCATGTTCGCGTGGGTTTACTCTGGGTACTCCGGTTTCCTCCCACACTCAAAGACATTCATGTTAGGTGCGCTCCTGCAGGTGCCCTTGACCAAGACACTGGCCTCAGAACTGGAGTTGGTCCCTGGGTGCTGCACTGTGGCTGCCCACTGCTCCTAAGTAACTAGGATGGGTCAAATGCAGAGGACAAATTACCCCACAGGATTCAATAAAAAATATAACTTATATCTTTATGAGATACATTTTGTACAAGAGTTGAGTGATGACTTGTCTGGTCCATATGCTCATTGTCCATATGTGCGTATTGGCAAGAGCACCAAACTTTTACAATGTTTTGAAAGGTGGTCTGGGTTTGTTAAAATGCGAATGCTTTTCTGAACACCAAACTTGCACAGTGTCAAACATTTTTATTGACATATCCCCAAATACAGTTTTCCATGGCAGCATTGTTGGTAGAAAACAAATTAAATCTCTGAGATATTCAATACATATAGCAGATGATGGTTAGGGTTTCAACATTACAAGTCAGATGTGCTGAATCTGCCAATAAACCCTGTGTGATATTCTTGTATGCCTTGACCTTTTACATTATCTAAAACATTCCCAGATACATTTTAAAATCTAGCTCTTGAAAATTTTTATATTGCAAATGATGCTTTGTGATCATTCACTGGAAGTATATGCACATTGTCGTTCTCTCTCTAATAGTGCAGTTTCTTAATTCTGTTGGTGTACCTAGTTTCACTTTGTTGACATTTTGTGGCCAAGATTAAATAAACAAACTCAGCCATGTTCAGTGCGATCAACCCATGACATTTTAATGTAAAGCGAAAATCTAAAGGGCTAAAGCGGAAGGCTAAGGGGGAAAATGTTATAAGCACGTAATTCCTACATTATATATGATTACTTAAATTTATGTATTACTGCATTTAATTTGTATTCATTTCTTTCATTCCTCTAGGCATATGAAAAAGGAGTAGAGATATTATGGCAGACAACAGTCAAGGTAACTGACAATTGCTTGAGAAAGGACTATATTCCATCCAAATGAGCACACACATCTGCGATGAACCTACAATGTCAGAAGAGACAGTCTTCCATATGGCGACAAAGGACATGCCATCTGCATATGTGGTTCAGCATGCAGATGAGCAGAACACAGCTGAAAATAATACTGCAAGTGAGAAAATGGACAGCTTTATGCATTTGCTTGAAAAGTTGGGCCTTAGAGATTCTTACCTCGAAAAGATGACAAAAATGGATGTTCTTGTTATAAACAGTTTATCTCTGAGTATAAATCAGCCTACCACAGAGAAAGAATTGAGCAACCTTTATCTCTATAAACTCATGACATTAGACTACCAAGCCAGATATCTGCGTGTAGAACCTGAGGCAGGTAGCATGTCTTTAAATGATGGTGGAGTAATTGCTGAGGATGAGGATTTTTTTGATTGTGGTGATTCAACTGTCCAAAATGTGTGCAGCAATCTGGATCAAATTCATCCAATGGATATTCACATGGCCATATTCCACTGCTCGAGTGACTTTTTGCGTGAGTATGTTTTTGCTAAACTCTCTGCTTGTCAGTTTAGCCTGCCCATCTTAGTTCCCAACCCCTGTACAGAAGAGCTGGAATTTCCTTCCTGGGCATTGCAGAACATTCGAAAATCATGGCAAAGCAAAAATGGATCTGGAAAGTACAATAACATTAGAATGTTCGATATTCCAGAACCAGTTGTTTCCTTCATTAGATTAGGATCATCAAATTCCAACTCCAAGTCCCAGATATTGAATGCTGTCATTTGTAATCAAAGGCACAATGTTTTTTTTCACCGTCACTGCTGGGACAGCACTTCAAACAGCTTGCTCATGAATGGAGTCGTGGAGATTGCATGGTATTGTCCTGGAGGGAAGAAAGATGACATATTTGATGACTGTGTGGCCTTTCTAAACCTCCATGGTGATGCAGCAGAGCATCCAAAACAACTTGAGTTTCTTCAGGCAGTAAGTACTGTCAATGTGCTTCTGTTTTCAGAGCATCCTATGAGTGAAGCTGCAAAAAAGATTTCCCGGGAACTTTCCCAGTCTCCTGTGCCCTTGATCTGTTTGTTCTCTGGGAAAGAACTCGTTCAGCAGTCCAAAAATAGTACCAAAGTTAGGCTAGCTGCAAAGAACAGGAGTCATGCTGCACTTACAAATGAACTGATTTTAAATATCAAACACTGCATTAGTGAAAATAAACAGGAAAAAAGCATTAAGATGTGCTATGATATTGCAATTCAGAAACAGTTCAAAGTGAATGAAGACCAGAATACACATCAAGAAGGGTATGCACAGGCTCAGACCTTAATTAGTCTTTTGGAGGAGAAAATCTCATCCACCCGGAAGGAGAAACTTTTGCCTCTGCAAGGTGAATTGTGGCATGAATGGTGTAGGAAAAACAAAGAGCGGTATCGCTTGCGGTGCAAAGAAAAGGAAAGCATTGAACAGCAGCTGAGTGAAATCTCATCTAAAATGGAAGCAATCCGAAAGAATCAGCTATTTAAGGCCACACCTCTTAATGACTTTGTAAGATCATTCATAGACTGCTTAAATACACCTAGTAGTTCCCAAGACACAAAACTGTACATGTTGCAGTGGCTCGCAATCCTCCTGGATGATCTTACCACTGATGAACTTGCAGGACTTGAAGTGGAATATCACTCAACCTGGAGAAAAATGAGAGAAGTACCAAAGGACAAGGAAAAAACACATGTCAATCAAATGCAATCAAAACTCAAGAGCATATCTGACAAAATGGCTGATACAATCATTGGCATTCATCATCTTATGAGAGAGGTTGGTCAACTGTGTGAGACCAGTGAATCAACACCAAAATCATCTACACCAACCAAACAATTTGCCACTATTCTGCCTAAAATAGGGGCAGATATGCTGGTTTATGGGTGTCCAATTGAGCTAATGGATGGAGATGCTACCCATGTGCCTTTAACATGGATTGAAGCTGTTATGGTTGAACTTGTAAAAATTCTTGGAGAGAGAAAGTTATTTGTTCTGTCCATTCTAGGACTTCAGAGCTCTGGGAAATCCACTCTGCTGAACACCATGTTTGGTGTTCAGTTTTCTGTGAGCGCAGGAAGGTGCACCCGTGGAGTCTTCATGCAGCTCATACCGGTGGACTCCAGCATCAGAAATCAACTTGGATATGACTTTGTCCTCATTGTGGACACAGAGGGTCTCCGATCACCAGAGCTCAGTACATCAGTGAACCATGACAATGAGCTTGCCACTTTCATCATTGGAATTGGTGACATAACTGTAATTAACATTATGGGGGAAAACCCATCCGAAATGCAGGACATTCTCCAGATTTGTGTGCAGGCTTTCCTGCGGATGAAACTGGTCAAAATTACACCAAGTTGCATTTTTGTACATCAGAATGTTGCCGATGCGTCGGCTGGAGAAAAGAACATGGAAGGGAAAAGACGTCTCCTGCAGAAACTTGATGATATGGCTACCATAGCAGCAAAGGAAGAGAACATTGATGGCATTAATGAATTCAGTGATGTAATACAGTTTGACATTGAATCCCAAGTGTTCTACTTCAAGAATCTTCTGGAGGGGGATCCTCCCATGGCCCCACCAAACCCTTCCTACAGCCAGAATGTGCAAGAGCTGAAGACTAAGCTGCTAACAATTGCAGAGTGGAAACCAGAGCATAAATTTTCCTCATTTTCAGAATTCAGATCACGGGTTGGTGACCTTTGGAAAGCACTTTTACAAGAGAACTTTGTTTTCAGTTTTAGAAACACAGTTGAAATGATGGTGTACACTTCTCTGGAAGAAAAGTATGCAGCGTGGACATGGGAGCTGAGAAAATATGCTCTGGAGATGCAAAGCAAACTGTGCAACCAGATTGGCAGCAATTTGATTCAGGATGTGAATGTACCAGACCTGACGGAAGATTTTAACAATCAAGTCTACAATCAACTGCAACAGGAGATCCAGAAGTATTTCACAGAAGACAAACATAAAGAAACTCTAATAACATGGAGGGCGAACATTGACAAACGTTTCAGCAACCTAAGAACTGAGCTCATTGATGGGACAGTAAAGAAATGCAAAGAACTGGTTACCTTCAAGAAAAACATATCAGCACTAGACCAGAAAAAAACTGAATATACAGCACAGTTAACCAAGCAGAGCAAAACCATAGCATCCAATCTAAAAACACAACGGCTTGATGACATGCAGGTGACAAAAGAATTTGACAAACTCTGGATGAACTGGACAGCTGATGTAGACAAAGCATACACCCCCAATGAGTGTGTGAATGTAAAAGCTGTAGTGGAGGTAATCCTCCAAAATTACTTTCAAAAACAGCCAGATGTCTTTCAGAAAATAAAAGGTGAAACAGGGATGTTTGAGTTTGACAAGAAAAAACATGTTTCTCAAAATTTTATTCAGAAGATAAAAAAATGGGGGCAGGATTTCTCTAAACAAGTTCAACAAGAAGTGGATCATGCTGTCACAAAATATGTCACTGCAAAAGAAAAGAGCAAGGAAGATTTTAATGAAAGCTTCATCTATGAGATATTAAAAACTATTGAGATGACCATTGCTGAATTTGAGCACTCCACAGGCAAGCTTAAGTTCACAAATGAATTCAAGGCAGACCTGTCCATTCATATTTGCCTTAAATATGTTTCAAGGTTTCAGAGGATGCAGGAAACCTTTAAGACATCAAACCATCCACTGACATATCTACAAAGCCAAAGAGGCAACTATCTCCAAGCATTCAGAAACTATTGCAAAGGAGCAAATTCTGTAACAATATTTGTAGATTTTCTCTGTAAACACATCAAGCCAGGAGTTCTGGTTGCAGTGAATGATAAAACCAGTCAGCACATTGCAGGTGAAATGAAATCCAAGAATCCAGCGTTAAACAGCAATAGATCAAATCTTGAGAATCACATAATGAAACATCTGGCAACTAAGGAGGACTTCAGCTCATTTGCTGAATACATTGACTTCCCAAAGATATATTTTGAAAGATTTATCCAAGAAGAGACGAATAACTTTTGCAATGATACTGGAAAACTGCGTATGATGCATGAGGAAAATCTTGGAACCCTCAAAAATCTGATTTTATCAGCAAGCACAGAAGCAACCAGAGAAGTGGAAGATAAGAAAAGAAATGCATCCATGTGGCTTGACTGCTTCTGTAAAACATTGGGGGAGCACATGGTAATAAACAGAAAGGATTTGCATACCATTGAAAATGAAGACATTGAAGACTGGCAGTTTTTCAAAGATGTGATGGCCATGTCTCTCGATGAAATTTTGAAGGATGAAAAAGCAATTGACATGGAAACTTTGAGAAAGAAACCAGCTGAATACCTCTTCAACCAGCTGCAGGGGTGCTGGGCTCAGTGTCCTTTCTGCAAAGCCATCTGCACAAACACCATCCCCAACCATGATGGAGAACACAGTGTAACGTTCCACCGTTGTGATGCACTTGCTGGCTGGCACCCCAGGGGCACAGATCATTTTTCAATCAATTTCTGCACCACAGCAGTCAGCAGTGATCAAAGATTCTTTCCTCGTTGTAATGAGAATGAGAGTATCCCCTACAAGACATACAGAAATGGTGGAGACCCTTACAATAAATGGAACATTACTCCAGATGGCAGTGTGCAGCGCTACTGGAAATGGTTCATCTGTGAATTTCAGGAACAACTGGAGAATAAACATAAATTTAAATTTGTGGGTGCTGGTGCAATCCCAAATGAATGGAAAACATACACAAAAGAATCTGCTTTGGCAGAGTTAGAATAATTGAGGATGAGCACACATGCACCCAGCTTGCATAACGTCATTTAGTCTGCCATTGAAATTGAACTACATGTTATGCAGTGGAGTTACTTAAGTTAATGTTTTTATATACTGCCGAACAATCCGCTAATCTAACTGTTTTACTGGAGGTGAAAGGAGTATGAAAAGTCCTGCTAAAATGAGGTCCTGAACTTTTTAACTGTTTTTTTGTGCATACAATTAGATAAATCTGAGAGAAAAAAAACAAAAACTTTATTTTGGACATAATATAACACTTCTTTCTTCACATTTTAGAGTGAATTTTTACAAAATCACTAATACCACAGAAAGAACAGTAATCAGACAGCTAGCCTAGCATAGCAGCAGATACAAAAAACAAGGTAAGCGACAGTTTGCAGGACAAAAAAGGTCAGCCAGGGACATACTTTCTGAAGGAGGGACTAAAAACAAAAATTGAGGACATTCATCAACAAAATAGAGAGCAGAGATTGAATAGGGTGGAGAAGCTTCTGTGGTTGGGACGAGTGCAAACCAATCACCCGGATGGCAGGAAGTGCAAGTCGCCTATTGTCCTGTTGGCTGCAGAGTGTAGGACTTTGAACCTGACTCTGGCAGAAACCACAGACAACCACAGAAAGCAGACAACAGAACCACAGAAAACAGACATTTGACTATTTTGATATATCAGAATGACTCAGAAATTTTGCAAAAATAATGTGATCACATCAATAATCTTCAATGTTCATTGTGCATGTATATGTTAATTCTTTTTTAAAATCTATATTTGAGGAATATAAAACATTTTATCAAAATGTGGCAGCCCTACCATAGGTCATTCTATTTTTTTTATTTTTTTTTTTACATTTAATTAACAAAGTGTAATTCTCTTTTCAATATATATCAAAGTGTGATTTTCTTAGATTTGTTGAGTTTTCTATATTAATGAATGCAATTGTATATTAATTAGAACCTGTTCTACATTATGACATAACCATATATAACCAGCAAACATGCAAAGGAACCTCCCTATCAAAGACATTAGGGATGAATAAATGCTTGCAAAGATGAACAAGATTCATAGATGATTGGGAGTAGAAATAACGAAAATGTCTTTACTTTTTATTATTTTTAAGTATTCAGTAGTTTGACTTGTATTATCCATAAGGGTTTTATGTAATTTTAGATACCTTTATTGAACTGTCAAAGTGTTCATAGAAAATGTATGTCTTATGAATCACAATTAAATTAAATGATATTCCAACTTCCTGTGTCTCATGCCATTATGAAATATGCAATACGCTATATGGGTAACAATAAAAAGGCAGGGCTTTCTCCTCCACAGTGAAAGAAGAATCATCAGTCTCAATATATACAGTACGTAGTTAATTCTGTCAAGACTGTCAATATAGATTTAGTTTTAAGATCAAATAGTTAGTAGCCAATACACAAAACATGAGCACATGTGCTCATAATTATTTCATCACATACGCACCTTCATTGTGATTAATATTATTGCTAATTTGGGAAGTTGTGGGGGGTATTTTTGAGATGATATTACACTGTATATTCAATTTTATAGTATTTAACACTAGTTCCAATAATTGATTTCATGTATGTTTGTAGGTTCTGCTACACAGTGTTGCTCTTACCTCAGTCATGTATAAGTATTTGCTTTTTTTTTCAGAAACAACACCAAAAACTTCAAAAAGATCAAAGCAAAATGAATTGACAGGGTAGTTGGAACGATAGTCTGTCTTCATCCCCATTATACTTATTGCATATATTAGTTGTACCCCATGCATGCATTGCTTCTCTTCAAGGCTCTATGTGTAGAACTTTGGTTTAAGGGTCTTGTAATCTCCAATTCCCAACTGGAATTGGGAAATAGGATAATTTCTAATCGATTGGCCAGACACAGCTGTTCATCAAATGTGCTATTGGCCCGGGCCTTCTGCTATCCAGGGGAGGGCCCACTGAAGCCACACTTCTTGAGAGTAAAACTGTCAAAATAAAGGTTTGTACTCATGTCATTTAGAGCAATAAATGAGCACTGAAGAACTGATTCAAACTTTTCTAGAGAAGCAAAAGCCAAATTTAATTTAAATTTCAGTGTGATTTGCTTCAACCAGGGGCAGACATGGTTGGACAGAAGACAAAAACAATCTGGGCTCACCTTCCAAAACATCTTGGCAAATTACTGTTAATAAATATGCCACTGTTTTTGTATAACTGTGAGGCATGTATGTGCTTTCATTGCATTGTTGTGTGGAGTTTATTAGGGTTTAGCCTGCATGCAGGTTACAATATACTGGTTGCATGAAACTCAGTACAGTACATTGAAACAATTTTCTACCAATCATTCTAAAGACTTAAGGCTTGTAACAGATTTTGTCCAGTAGATGGAGTGTGTGAGGGAGTCCGGCGGCAGTTAGAGCAGCAAAAGAGTGGCAGGAGACAAAAACTTCTGTTCACCCAGGTTTATTTACAGGAGATGTGCTTCAAACCCAGAACCGGTGCAAAATATGTACAGGTGACAACATAACAAAATATCTATACAACAAATACCATAAACAAAACAAAAAGGAGTAAACAAAACACAGTAGGCTATGCCTAGTAGGCCCTACTTGTTGGAATAAGCTGCGTGTCTAGCATGACCACTCAGCACACACAGAAAAAAAAATCCCCACCCAGGAGGACTTTTCCTCTGGCTTATATAGCCCAAGCCCCTCCCTCAGGAATCCTATTACAAAAAAAAAAAAGAAGTTTCTTCACTTTATCATTATGTCTTATTTTACATTTACATTTCAAGAACAAACAATAAATAATTACTATGCATAAACAAATGAACGTGAATAATGAATTGCCCATTACGGAAAACAAAGCGAATGCATACATCCTCTCCCCTTGGGATTTCACACATGACATGTCCCAAACATCCCCATGGTATGGCCCGAGCTTCCTTGGAAGGCTTCCAGAAAAACCGGCTGTATGTTTGGTTAGTGTTTGCTAACTTTTAATATAATGCAAAACAATGTTTAACATGAGTGTTACATTTTATCTTTGATAATTTATCTTTTTCCTCCACAAATTTACGACAAACAATGGTACCGCTACCAATTTCATTTAACAGAAATTGCGGTCGTTTAAAAAAAAATTTTTAATTGGCGGTAAAACGAGCATTGTTCCTTTTCCGTTTTTGCCATATTTTCTCATTCTCATTCATTTACAATTCACCTTCAGAACACACACAAACAATGGTAAGTACATTTTCCCCTCCTTCCTTCACATTACTTTATATGGTTGTTAAGTTGCCCGCAATTAAAAGAACACAAACAGGGGTTTAAATGCATTCGACCATGTGCGCATGTTTAAAACTGTAAATGTCCACAGGTCATGGTTTCACTCCACGACAGAGTGATTTTGCCGTTTTATTCTACTGTCACTATAAAACACATCTTTAGTCTTACCCCATCATTTGAGAAGTACTGATAATGGGTAGGGGTCTCTACAGAGCACTTCTGGCCTACTGTTATAGGGCTCCCAGAGTTAAAATTCAAGCTATTAGTTCTGTTTCTTCTATTTAGCATGGGATTATGTTTATATTGTTGGGACATTTATTTATTATTGCTGGTGAGACAGGGTTGCGCAGCTCTGAGTGGATGCATTGTCTACCCGGCGTACGTTGTGTACCCAGTTTGCTTAGTAGTATACTTGCACCTCAGCCCTGGCCCCAGCTACCTTCCCTTGGGCCCTGGTGTGAGAGGTTAGGGAGTTGTTTTTAACTTGTGAGAAACTCAGTGGTCTAAAACTTGTGGGTACAGATATCATAGGTCGAGGGACTCCCGCATCTCAGAGACTCAGAAGTCCTGTGGCATGATACCTTCCACCAATCTCAGAGGTCTAGACTTGGGTTCCACATGTGTCAGATTCCAGACGGTCTCCAAACCCTTTGCAGACTTTAGCTGCACTCTCATCGGGCTGGAGACTTTTATCTGCCGTGTAACCATGGGTCCTGTTAACATTACATCGGGCTTGGTATTCAGAGGTCCAGTGACCACTGGCACAGGCCTCGATCTCTGGGACTTATAGGCATGGCTCCCCCAGGACAAATTCCAGATGGTCTAAAGACTTGTTACAGCCTGTGTCTGCACTCTCAGGGGACTCGCACCAGATCCAGTATCAGTGGTCATTAAACTTAAGCCGCGTTTCCACCAAAATTACCCGGAACTTTCAGTCCCAGGAACTACTTTACCAGGAACTGAAAGGTTTCTTCAGCCAATGGTTGTCTGCGTTTCCACCGGGGTCTAAAGTACCGCGAAGATTAGGCAAATTAGCCCACTGACGTTGTCGTCGGTCCATCTGTCATATGATTTCTTCTGTAACCCCATACTACCACCGAAGGAGCCTACATTATTTTCTAATAACCGGGACAGCCCGGAGGGGTTTATTCCACTTATATACAACGGGTTACCAACAATGACTATATATGGTTACTTTTGTATTTATTGATTTTCATATATCCTCTCAAACACATTCATTAACAGCAGAAAACATGCACACGTTGTAAACAATTTGCTGTTTTATTACTTTCTCGTCGTCAATTCCATATAGGCTAATCGCAAAATGACAAGAATAGAACGAAAACTCGGACTTGCGTGAAAATGTAAATTAGTAGTGGTACAGCCACCGTTTGCTTTCCTTCGAAGTTACTGCTAGCCGAGCAGCGAAGTGTGCCCTCCAGATGCGAACCATGCACCATAAATGAGTCCATAGTCTTCCTGGTCTTTTCGTGGAATTGAAAAATGGCAGTAAAATTGAGTAAAATTACGGCAGTCTGAAAAAGCTAAAGGGAAGATTACTAGAATTAACCTGTTATTTTACCCGGATAAAAAGTGCGGAAGGTGATTTCCAGTTTGCTTGTACTATATCACCAATGTTAATTATGCAGAACTACCGCATAC